>NW_027287393.1:0-67199 GCF_022747635.1 Hetaerina americana | reverse complement strand
ACAATCTTCCATTATAGAGTGAATGTTTGAGGTGTATTGAAGGCATTTATTTCATTTTTAGAAATTTTAATTTTTCTCATTTTTCCATGAAAAGTGCCAATACCCCCCCCTTTGGGTTCAAGGTGAAATTCTCACTCGACACAAATCAAACAAAAATGTTTCCATGGTGTTTATTGTTGTTCATTTTCATCAAATAAACAAAATAAAACCCAGAATAAATCATTCAAGACAAGAAATGAGCATAAAAGATGCCTCATCGCAAGTGTTAATGTTAGTAAAAGTGCCCAAATTTGAAAAAATATTTCGAAAAACAACAATCTTCCATTATAGAGTGAATGTTAGAGGTGTATAGAAGGCATTTATTTCATTTTTAGAAATTTTAATTTTTCTCATTTTTTATTGAAAAGTGCCAATACCCCCCCCCTTTGGGTTCTAGGTGAAATTCTCACTCGACTCAAATCAAACAAAAATGTTTCCATGGTGTTAATTGTTGTTCATTTTCATCAAATAAACAAAATAAAACCCAGAATAAATCATTCAAGACAAGAAATGAGCATAAAAGATGCCTCATCACAAGTGTTAATGTTAGTAAAAGAGCCCAAAATTCAAAAAATATCGCGAAAAACAACAATCTTCCATTATAGAGTGAATGTTTGAGGTGTATAGACGGCATTTATTACATTTTTAGAAATTTTAATTTTTCTCATTTTTCCATGAAAAGTGCCAATACCCCCCCCTTTCGGTTCTAGGTGAAATTCTCACTCGACACAAATCAAACAAAAATGTTTCCATGTGTGTATTGTTGTTCATTTTCATCAAATAAACAAAATAAAACCCAGAATAAATCATTCAAGACAAGAAATGAGCATAAAAGATGCCTCATCGCAAGTGTTAATGTTAGTAAAAGAGCCCAAAATTCAAAAATATCGCGAAAAACAACAATCTTCCATTATAGAGTGAATGTTTGAGGTGTATAGAAGGCATTTATTTCATTTTTAGAAATTTTAATTTTTCTCATTTTTCCATGAAAAGTGCCAATCCCCCCCCCTTTGGGTTCTAGGTGAAATTCTCACTCGACACAAATCGAACAAAAATGTTTCCATGGTGTTTATTGTTGTTCATTTTCATCAAATAAACAAAATAAAACCCAGAATAAATCATTCAAGACAAGAAATGAGCATAAAAGATGCCTCATCGCAAGTGTTAATGTTAGTAAAAGAGCCCAATCTTGAAAAAATATCGCGAAAAACAACAATCTTCCATTATAGAGTGAATGTTTGAGGTGTATAGAAGGCATTTATTTCATTTTTAGAAATTTTAATTTTTCTCATTTTTCCATGAAAAGTGCCAATCCCCCCCCCCCTTTGGGTTCTAGGTGAAATTCTCACTCGACACAAATCAAACAAAAATGTTTCCATGGTGTTTATTGTTGTTCATTTTCATCAAATAAACAAAATAAAACCCAGAATAAATCATTCAAGACAAGAAATGAGCATAAAAGATGCCTCATCGCAAGTGTTAATGTTAGTAAAAGAGCCCAAATTTCAAAAAATATTGCGAAAAACAACAATCTTCCATTATAGAGTGAATGTTTGAGGTGTATAGAAGGCATTTATTTCATTTTTAGAAATTTTAATTTTTCTCATTTTTCCATGAAAAGTGCCAATCCCCCCCCCCCTTTGGGTTCTAGGTGAAATTCTCACTCGACACAAATCAAACAAAATGTTTCCATGGTGTTTATTGTTGTTCATTTTCATCAAATAAACAAAATAAAACCCAGAATAAATCATTCAATACAAGAAATGAGCATAAAAGATGCCTCATCGCAAGTGTTAATGTTAGTAAAAGTGCCCAAATTTGAAAAAATATTTCGAAAAACAACAATCTTCCATTATAGAGTGAATGTTTGAGGTGTATAGAAGGCATTTATTTCATTTTTAGAAATTTTAATTTTTCTCATTTTTTATTGAAAAGTGCCAATACCCCCCCCTTTGGGTTCTAGGTGAAATTCTCACTCGACTCAAATCAAACAAAAATGTTTCCATGGTGTTAATTGTTGTTCATTTTCATCAAATAAACAAAATAAAACCCAGAATAAATCATTCAAGACAAGAATGAGCATAAAAGATGCCTTATCGCAAGTGTTAATGTTAGTAAAAGAGCCCAAAATTCAAAAAATATCGCGAAAAACAACAATCTTCCATTATAGAGTGAATGTTTGAGGTGTATAGACGGCATTTATTACATTTTTAGAAATTTTAATTTTTCTCATTTTTCCATGAAAAGTGCCAATACCCCCCCTTTCGGTTCTAGGTGAAATTCTCACTCGACACAAATCAAACAAAAATGTTTCCATGGTGTGTATTGTTGTTCATTTTCATCAAATAAACAAAATAAAACCCAGAATAAATCATTCAAGACAAGAAATGAGCATAAAAGATGCCTCATCGCAAGTGTTAATGTTAGTAAAAGAGCCCAAATTTGAAAAAATATTTCGAAAAACAACAATCTTCCATTATAGAGTGAATGTTTGAGGTGTATAGAAGGCATTTATTTCATTTTTAGAAATTTTAATTTTCTCATTTTTCCATGAAAAGTGGCAATACCCCCCACTTTGGGTTCTAGGTGAAATTCTCACTCGACTCAAATCAAACAAAAATGTTTCCATGGTGTTAATTGTTTTTCATTTTCATCAAATAAACAAAATAAAACCCAGAATAAATCATTAAAGACAAGAAATGAGCATAAAAGATGCCTCATCGCAAGTGTTAATGTTAGTAAAAGAGCCCAAAATTCAAAAAATATCGCGAAAAACAACAATCTTCCATTATAGAGTGAATGTTTGAGGTGTATAGAAGGCATTTATTTCATTTTTAGAAATTTTAATTTTTCTCATTTTTCATGAAAAGTGCCAATCCCCCCCCCCCCTTTGGGTTCTAGGTGAAATTCTCACTCGACACAAATCAAACAAAAATGTTTCCATGGTGTTTATTGTTGTTCATTTTCATCAAATAAACAAAATAAAACCAGAATAAATCATTCAAGACAAGAAATGAGCATAAAAGATGCCTCATCGCAAGTGTTAATGTTAGTAAAAGTGCCCAAATTTGAAAAAATATTTCGAAAAACAACAATCTTCCATTATAGAGTGAATGTTAGAGGTGTATAGAAGGCATTTATTTCATTTTAGAAATTTTAATTTTTCTCATTTTTTATTGAAAAGTGCCAATACCCCCCCCTTTGGGTTCTAGGTGAAATTCTCACTCGACTCAAATCAAACATAAATGTTTCCATGGTGTTAATTGTTGTTCATTTTCATCAAATAAACAAAATAAAACCCAGAATAAATCATTCAAGACAAGAAATGAGCATAAAAGATGCCTCATCGCAAGTGTTAATGTTAGTAAAAGAGCCCAAAATTCAAAAAATATCGCGAAAAACAACAATCTTCCATTATAGAGTGAATGTTTGAGGTGTATAGACGGCATTTATTACATTTTTAGAAATTTTAATTTTTCTCATTTTTCCATGAAAAGTGCCAATACCCCCCCCTTTCGGTTCTAGGTGAAATTCTCACTCGACACAAATCAAACAAAAATGTTTCCATGGTGTGTATTGTTGTTCATTTTCATCAAATAAACAAAATAAAACCCAGAATAAATCATTCAAGACAAGAAATGAGCATAAAAGATGCCTCATCGCAAGTGTTAATGTAAGTAAAAGAGCCCAAATTTAAAAAAATATTGCGAAAAACAACAATCTTTCATTATAGAGTGAATGTTTGAGGTGTATAGAAGGCATTTATTTCATTTTTAGAAATTTTAATTTTTCTCATTTTTCCATGAAAAGTGCCAATACCCCCCCCCCCCCTTTGGGTTCTAGGTGAAATTCTCACTCGACACAAATCAAACAAAAATGTTTCCATGGTGTTTATTGTTGTTCATTTTCATCAAATAAACAAAATAAAACCCAGAATAAATCATTCAAGACAAGAAATGAGCATAAAAGATGCCTCATCGCAAGTGTTAATGTTATTAAAGTGCCCAAATTTGAAAAATATTTCGAAAAACAACAATCTTCCATTATAGAGTGAATGTTAGAGGTGTATAGAAGGCATTTATTTCATTTTTAGAAATTTTAATTTTTCTCATTTTTTATTGAAAAGTGCCAATACCCCCCCCTTTGGGTTCTAGGTGAAATTCTCACTCGACTCAAATCAAACAAAAATGTTTCCATGGTGTTAATTGTTGTTCATTTTCATCAAATAAACAAAATAAAACCCAGAATAAATCATTCAAGACAAGAAATGAGCATAAAAGATGCCTTATCGCAAGTGTTAATGTTAGTAAAAGAGCCCAAAATTCAAAAAATATCGCGAAAAACAACAATCTTCCATTATAGAGTGAATGTTTGAGGTGTATAGACGGCATTTATTACATTTTTAGAAATTTTAATTTTTCTCATTTTTCATGAAAAGTGCCAATACCCCCCCCTTTCGGTTCTAGGTGAAATTCTCACTCGACACAAATCAAACAAAAATGTTTCCATGGTGTGTATTGTTGTTCATTTTCATCAAATAAACAAAATAAAACCCAGAATAAATCATTCAAGACAAGAAATGAGCATAAAAGATGCCTCATCGCAAGTGTTAATGTAAGTAAAAGAGCCCAAATTTAAAAAAATATTGCGAAAAACAACAATCTTTCATTATAGAGTGAATGTTTGTGTTGTATAGAAGGCATTTATTTCATTTTTAGAAATTTTAATTTTTCTCATTTTTCCATGAAAAGTGCCAATACCCCCCCCCCCTTTGGGTTCTAGGTGAAATTCTCACTCGACACAAATCAAACAAAAATGTTTCCATGGTGTGTATTGTTGTTCATTTTCATCAAATAAACAAAATAAAACCCAGAATAAATCATTCAAGACAAGAAATGAGCATAAAAGATGCCTCATCGCAAGTGTTAATGTTAGTAAAAGAGCCCAAATTTCAAAAAATATTGCGAAAAACAACAATCTTCCATTATAGAGTGAATGTTTGAGGTGTATAGAAGGCATTTATTTCATTTTTAGAAATTTTAATTTTTCTCATTTTTCCATGAAAAGTGCCAATACCCCCCCCCCTTTGGGTTCTAGGTGAAATTCTCACTCGACACAAATCAAACAAAAATGTTTCCATGGTGTGTATTGTTGTTCATTTTCATCAAATAAACAAAATAAAACCCAGAATAAATCATTCAAGACAAGAAATGAGCATAAAAGATGCCTCATCGCAAGTGTTAATGTTAGTAAAAGAGCCCAAATTTGAAAAAATATTTCGAAAAACAACAATCTTCCATTATAGAGTGAATGTTTGAGGTGTATAGAAGGCATTTATTTCATTTTTAGAAATTTTAATTTTCTCATTTTTCCATGAAAAGTGGCAATACCCCCCACTTTGGGTTCTAGGTGAAATTCTCACTCGACACAAATCAAACAAAAATGTTTCCATGGTGTTTATTGTTGTTCATTTTCATCAAATAAACAAAATAAAACCCAGAATAAATCATTCAAGACAAGAAATGAGCATAAAAGATGCCTCATCGCAAGTGTTAATGTTAGTAAAAGTGCCCAAATTTGAAAAAATATTTCGAAAAACAACAATCTTCCATTATAGAGTGAATGTTAGAGGTGTATAGAAGGCATTTATTTCATTTTTAGAAATTTTAATTTTTCTCATTTTTTATTGAAAAGTGCCAATACCCCCCCCTTTGGGTTCTAGGTGAAATTCTCACTCGACTCAAATCAAACAAAAATGTTTCCATGGTGTTAATTGTTGTTCATTTTCATCAAATAAACAAAATAAAACCCAGAATAAATCATTCAAGACAAGAAATGAGCATAAAAGATGCCTCATCGCAAGTGTTAATGTTAGTAAAAGAGCCCAAAATTCAAAAAATATCGCGAAAAACAACAATCTTCCATTATAGAGTGAATGTTTGAGGTGTATAGACGGCATTTATTACATTTTTAGAAATTTTAATTTTTCTCATTTTTCCATGAAAAGTGCCAATACCCCCCCCTTTCGGTTCTAGGTGAAATTCTCACTCGACACAAATCAAACAAAAATGTTTCCATGGTGTGTATTGTTGTTCATTTTCATCAAATAAACAAAATAAAACCCAGAATAAATCATTCAAGACAAGAAATGAGCATAAAAGATGCCTCATCGCAAGTGTTAATGTAAGTAAAAGAGCCCAAATTTAAAAAATATTGCGAAAAACAACAATCTTTCATTATAGAGTGAATGTTTGAGGTGTATAGAAGGCATTTATTTCATTTTTAGAAATTTTAATTTTTCTCATTTTTCCATGAAAAGTGCCAATACCCCCCCCCCCTTTGGGTTCTAGGTGAAATTCTCACTCGACACAAATCAAACAAAAATGTTTCCATGGTGTGTATTGTTGTTCATTTTCATCAAATAAACAAAATAAAACCCAGAATAAATCATTCAAGACAAGAAATGAGCATAAAAGATGCCTCATCGCAAGTGTTAATGTTAGTAAAAGAGCCCAAATTTCAAAAAATATTGCGAAAAACAACAATCTTCCATTATAGAGTGAATGTTTGAGGTGTATAGAAGGCATTTATTTCATTTTTAGAAATTTTAATTTTTCTCATTTTTCCATGAAAAGTGCCAATACCCCCCCCCCCTTTGGGTTCTAGGTGAAATTCTCACTCGACACAAATCAAACAAAAATGTTTCCATGGTGTGTATTGTTGTTCATTTTCATCAAATAAACAAAATAAAACCCAGAATAAATCATTCAAGACAAGAAATGAGCATAAAAGATGCCTCATCGCAAGTGTTAATGTTAGTAAAAGAGCCCAAATTTGAAAAAATATTTCGAAAAACAACAATCTTCCATTATAGAGTGAATGTTTGAGGTGTATAGAAGGCATTTATTTCATTTTTAGAAATTTTAATTTTTCTCATTTTTCCATGAAAAGTGGCAATACCCCCCACTTTGGGTTCTAGGTGAAATTCTCACTCGACACAAATCAAACAAAAATGTTTCCATGGTGTTTATTGTTGTTCATTTTCATCAAATAAACAAAATAAAACCCAGAATAAATCATTCAAGACAAGAAATGAGCATAAAAGATGCCTCATCGCAAGTGTTAATGTTAGTAAAAGTGCCCAAATTTGAAAAAATATTTCGAAAAACAACAATCTTCCATTATAGAGTGAATGTTAGAGGTGTATAGAAGGCATTTATTTCATTTTTAGAAATTTTAATTTTTCTCATTTTTTATTGAAAAGTGCCAATACCCCCCCCTTTGGGTTCTAGGTGAAATTCTCACTCGACTCAAATCAAACAAAAATGTTTCCATGGTGTTAATTGTTGTTCATTTTCATCAAATAAACAAAATAAAACCCAGAATAAATCATTCAAGACAAGAAATGAGCATAAAAGATGCTCATCGCAAGTGTTAATGTTAGTAAAAGAGCCCAAAATTCAAAAAATATCGCGAAAAACAACAATCTTCCATTATAGAGTGAATGTTTGAGGTGTATAGACGGCATTTACTACATTTTTAGAAATTTTAATTTTTCTCATTTTTCCATGAAAAGTGCCAATACCCCCCCCTTTCGGTTCTAGGTGAAATTCTCACTCGACACAAATCAAACAAAAATGTTTCCATGGTGTGTATTGTTGTTCATTTTCATCAAATAAACAAAATAAAACCCAGAATAAATCATTCAAGACAAGAAATGAGCATAAAAGATGCCTCATCGCAAGTGTTAATGTTAGTAAAAGAGCCCAAAATCAAAAAATATCGCGAAAAACAACAATCTTCCATTATAGAGTGAATGTTAGAGGTGTATAGAAGGCATTTATTTCATTTTTAGAAATTTTAATTTTTCTCATTTTTCCATGAAAAGTGGCAATACCCCCCCCTTTCGGTTCTAGGTGAAATTCTCACTCGACACAAATCAAACAAAAATGTTTCCATGGTGTGTATTGTTGTTCATTTTCATCAAATAAACAAAATAAAACCCAGAATAAATCATTCAAGACAAGAAATGAGCATAAAAGATGCCTCATCGCAAGTGTTAATGTAAGTAAAAGAGCCCAAATTTAAAAAAATATTGCGAAAAACAACAATCTTTCATTATAGAGTGAATGTTTGAGGTGTATAGAAGGCATTTATTTCATTTTTAGAAATTTTAATTTTTCTCATTTTTCCATGAAAAGTGCCAATACCCCCCCCCCCCTTTGGGTTCTAGGTGAAATTCTCACTCGACACAAATCAAACAAAAATGTTTCCATGGTGTTTATTGTTGTTCATTTTCATCAAATAAACAAAATAAAACCCAGAATAAATCATTCAAGACAAGAAATGAGCATAAAAGATGCCTCATCGCAAGTGTTAATGTTATTAAAGTGCCCAAATTTGAAAAAATATTTCGAAAAACAACAATCTTCCATTATAGAGTGAATGTTAGAGGTGTATAGAAGGCATTTATTTCATTTTTAGAAATTTTAATTTTTCTCATTTTTTATTGAAAAGTGCCAATACCCCCCCCTTTGGGTTCTAGGTGAAATTCTCACTCGACTCAAATCAAACAAAAATGTTTCCATGGTGTTAATTGTTGTTCATTTTCATCAAATAAACAAAATAAAACCCAGAATAAATCATTCAAGACAAGAAATGAGCATAAAAGATGCCTTATCGCAAGTGTTAATGTTAGTAAAAGAGCCCAAAATTCAAAAAATATCGCGAAAAACAACAATCTTCCATTATAGAGTGAATGTTTGAGGTGTATAGACGGCATTTATTACATTTTTAGAAATTTTAATTTTTCTCATTTTTCCATGAAAAGTGCCAATACCCCCCCCTTTCGGTTCTAGGTGAAATTCTCACTCGACACAAATCAAACAAAAATGTTTCCATGGTGTGTATTGTTGTTCATTTTCATCAAATAAACAAAATAAAACCCAGAATAAATCATTCAAGACAAGAAATGAGCATAAAAGATGCCTCATCGCAAGTGTTAATGTAAGTAAAAGAGCCCAAATTTAAAAAAATATTGCGAAAAACAACAATCTTTCATTATAGAGTGAATGTTTGAGGTGTATAGAAGGCATTTATTTCATTTTTAGAAATTTTAATTTTTCTCATTTTTCCATGAAAAGTGCCAATACCCCCCCCCCCTTTGGGTTCTAGGTGAAATTCTCACTCGACACAAATCAAACAAAAATGTTTCCATGGTGTGTATTGTTGTTCATTTTCATCAAATAAACAAAATAAAACCCAGAATAAATCATTCAAGACAAGAAATGAGCATAAAAGATGCCTCATCGCAAGTGTTAATGTTAGTAAAAGAGCCCAAATTTCAAAAATATTGCGAAAAACAACAATCTTCCATTATAGAGTGAATGTTTGAGGTGTATAGAAGGCATTTATTTCATTTTTAGAAATTTTAATTTTTCTCATTTTTCCATGAAAAGTGCCAATACCCCCCCCCCCCTTTGGGTTCTAGGTGAAATTCTCACTCGACACAAATCAAACAAAAATGTTTCCATGGTGTTTATTGTTGTTCATTTTCATCAAATAAACAAAATAAAACCCAGAATAAATCATTCAAGACAAGAAATGAGCATAAAAGATGCCTCATCGCAAGTGTTAATGTTAGTAAAAGTGCCCAAATTTGAAAAAATATTTCGAAAAACAACAATCTTCCATTATAGAGTGAATGTTAGAGGTGTATAGAAGGCATTTATTTCATTTTTAGAAATTTTAATTTTCTCATTTTTTATTGAAAAGTGCCAATACCCCCCCCTTTGGGTTCTAGGTGAAATTCTCACTCGACTCAAATCAAACAAAAATGTTTCCATGGTGTTAATTGTTGTTCATTTTCATCAAATAAACAAAATAAAACCCAGAATAAATCATTCAAGACAAGAAATGAGCATAAAAGATGCCTCATCGCAAGTGTTAATGTTAGTAAAAGAGCCCAAAATTCAAAAAATATCGCGAAAAACAACAATCTTCCATTATAGAGTGAATGTTTGAGGTGTATAGACGGCATTTATTACATTTTTAGAAATTTTAATTTTTCTCATTTTTCCATGAAAAGTGCCAATACCCCCCCCTTTCGGTTCTAGGTGAAATTCTCACTCGACACAAATCAAACAAAAATGTTTCCATGGTGTGTATTGTTGTTCATTTTCATCAAATAAACAAAATAAAACCCAGAATAAATCATTCAAGACAAGAAATGAGCATAAAGATGCCTCATCGCAAGTGTTAATGTTAGTAAAAGAGCCCAAAATTCAAAAAATATCGCGAAAAACAACAATCTTCCATTATAGAGTGAATGTTTGAGGTGTATAGAAGGCATTTATTTCATTTTTAGAAATTTTAATTTTTCTCATTTTTCCATGAAAAGTGCCAATCCCCCCCCCCTTTGGGTTCTAGGTGAAATTCTCACTCGACACAAATCAAACAAAAATGTTTCCATGGTGTTTATTGTTGTTCATTTTCATCAAATAAACAAAATAAAACCCAGAATAAATCATTCAAGACAAGAAATGAGCATAAAAGATGCCTCATCGCAAGTGTTAATGTTGGTAAAAGAGCCCAAATTTGAAAAAATATTTCGAAAAACAACAATCTTCCATTATAGAGTGAATGTTTGAGGTGTATAGAAGGCATTTATTTCATTTTTAGAAATTTTAATTTTTCTCATTTTTCCATGAAAAGTGGCAATACTTTGGCACTTTGGGTTCTGGGTGAAATTCTCACTCGACACAAATCAAACAAAAATGTTTCCATGGTGTGTATTGTTGTTCATTTTCATCAAATAAACAAAATAAAACCCAGAATAAATCATTCAAGACAAGAAATGAGCATAAAAGATGCCTCATCGCAAGTGTTAATGTTAGTAAAGAGCCCAAATTTCAAAAAATATCGCGAAAAACAACAATCTTCCATTATAGAGTGAATGTTTGAGGTGTATAGAAGGCATTTATTTCATTTTAGAAATTTTAATTTTTCTCATTTTTCCATGAAAAGTGCCAATCCCCCCCCCCCTTTGGTTCTAGGTGAAATTCTCACTCGACACAAATCAAACAAAAATGTTTCCATGGTGTTTATTGTTGTTCATTTTCATCAAATAAACAAAATAAAACCCAGAATAAATCATTCAAGACAAGAAATGAGCATAAAAGATGCCTCATCGCAAGTGTTAATGTTAGTAAAAGTGCCCAAATTTGAAAAAATATTTCGAAAAACAACAATCTTCCATTGTAGAGTGAATGTTAGAGGTGTATAGAAGGCATTTATTTCATTTTAGAAATTTTAATTTTTCTCATTTTTTATTGAAAAGTGCCAATACCCCCCCCTTTGGGTTCTAGGTGAAATTCTCACTCGACTCAAATCAAACAAAAATGTTTCCATGGTGTTAATTGTTGTTCATTTTCATCAAATAAACAAAATAAACCCAGAATAAATCATTCAAGACAAGAAATGAGCATAAAAGATGCCTCATCGCAAGTGTTAATGTTAGTAAAAGAGCCCAAAATTCAAAAAATATCGCGAAAAACAACAATCTTCCATTATAGAGTGAATGTTTGAGGTGTATAGACGGCATTTATTACATTTTTAGAAATTTTAATTTTTCTCATTTTTCCATGAAAAGTGCCAATACCCCCCCCTTTCGGTTCTAGGTGAAATTCTCACTCGACACAAATCAAACAAAAATGTTTCCATGGTGTGTATTGTTGTTCATTTTCATCAAATAAACAAAATAAAACCCAGAATAAATCATTCAAGACAAGAAATGAGCATAAAAGATGCCTCATCGCAAGTGTTAATGTTAGTAAAAGAGCCCAAAATTCAAAAAATATCGCGAAAAACAACAATCTTCCATTATAGAGTGAATGTTTGAGGTGTATAGAAGGCATTTATTTCATTTTTAGAAATTTTAATTTTTCTCATTTTTCCATGAAAAGTGCCAATCCCCCCCCCCCTTTGGGTTCTAGGTGAAATTCTCACTCGACACAAATCAAACAAAAATGTTTCCATGGTGTTTATTGTTGTTCATTTTCATCAAATAAACAAAATAAAACCCAGAATAAATCATTCAAGACAAGAAATGAGCATAAAAGATGCCTCATCGCAAGTGTTAATGTTAGTAAAAGTGCCCAAATTTGAAAAAATATTTCGAAAAACAACAATCTTCCATTATAGAGTGAATGTTAGAGGTGTATAGAAGGCATTTATTTCATTTTTAGAAATTTTAATTTTTCTCATTTTTTATTGAAAAGTGCCAATACCCCCCCCTTTGGGTTCTAGGTGAAATTCTCACTCGACTCAAATCAAACAAAAATGTTTCCATGGTGTTAATTGTTGTTCATTTTCATCAAATAAACAAAATAAAACCCAGAATAAATCATTCAAGACAAGAAATGAGCATAAAAGATGCCTCATCGCAAGTGTTAATGTTAGTAAAAGAGCCCAAAATTCAAAAAATATCGCGAAAAACAACAATCTTCCATTATAGAGTGAATGTTTGAGGTGTATAGACGGCATTTATTACATTTTTAGAAATTTTAATTATTCTCATTTTTCCATGAAAAGTGCCAATACCCCCCCTTTCGGTTCTAGGTGAAATTCTCACTCGACACAAATCAAACAAAAATGTTTCCATGGTGTGTATTGTTGTTCATTTTCATCAAATAAACAAAATAAAACCCAGAATAAATCATTCAAGACAAGAAATGAGCATAAAAGATGCCTCATCGCAAGTGTTAATGTAAGTAAAAGAGCCCAAATTTAAAAAAATATTGCGAAAAACAACAATCTTTCATTATAGAGTGAATGTTTGAGGTGTATAGAAGGCATTTATTTCATTTTTAGAAATTTTAATTTTTCTCATTTTTCCATGAAAAGTGCCAATACCCCCCCCCCTTTGGGTTCTAGGTGAAATTCTCACTCGACACAAATCAAACAAAAATGTTTCCATGGTGTGTATTGTTGTTCATTTTCATCAAATAAACAAAATAAAACCCAGAATAAATCATTCAAGACAAGAAATGAGCATAAAAGATGCCTCATCGCAAGTGTTAATGTTAGTAAAAGAGCCCAAATTTCAAAAAATATCGCGAAAAACAACAATCTTCCATTATAGAGTGAATGTTTGAGGTGTATAGAAGGCATTTATTTCATTTTTAGAAATTTTAATTTTTCTCATTTTTCCATGAAAAGTGCCAATCCCCCCCCCCTTTGGGTTCTAGGTGAAATTCTCACTCGACACAAATCAAACAAAAATGTTTCCATGGTGTTTATTGTTGTTCATTTTCATCAAATAAACAAAATAAAACCCAGAATAAATCATTCAAGACAAGAAATGAGGATAAAAGATGCCTCATCGCAAGTGTTAATGTTAGTAAAAGTGCCCAAATTTGAAAAAATATTTCGAAAAACAACAATCTTCCATTATAGAGTGAATGTTAGAGGTGTATAGAAGGCATTTATTTCATTTTTAGAAATTTTAATTTTTCTCATTTTTTATTGAAAAGTGCCAATACCCCCCCCTTTGGGTTCTAGGTGAAATTCTCACTCGACTCAAATCAAACAAAAATGTTTCCATGGTGTTAATTGTTGTTCATTTTCATCAAATAAACAAAATAAAACCCAGAATAAATCATTCAAGACAAGAAATGAGCATAAAAGATGCCTCATCGCAAGTGTTAATGTTAGTAAAAGAGCCCAAAATTCAAAAAATATCGCGAAAAACAACAATCTTCCATTATAGAGTGAATGTTTGAGGTGTATAGACGGCATTTATTACATTTTTAGAAATTTTAATTTTTCTCATTTTTCCATGAAAAGTGCCAATACCCCCCCCTTTCGGTTCTAGGTGAAATTCTCACTCGACACAAATCAAACAAAAATGTTTCCATGGTGTGTATTGTTGTTCATTTTCATCAAATAAACAAAATAAAACCCAGAATAAATCATTCAAGACAAGAAATGAGCATAAAAGATACCTCATCGCAAGTGTTAATGTTAGTAAAAGAGCCCAAATTTCAAAAAATATTGCGAAAAACAACAATCTTCCATTATAGAGTGAATGTTTGAGGTGTATAGAAGGCATTTATTTCATTTTTAGAAATTTTAATTTTTCTCATTTTTCCATGAAAAGTGCCAATACCCCCCCCTTTGGGTTCTAGGTGAAATTCTCACTCGACTCAAATCAAACAAAAATGTTTCCATGGTGTTAATTGTTTTTCATTTTCATCAAATAAACAAAATAAAACCCAGAATAAATCATTAAAGACAAGAAATGAGCATAAAAGATGCCTCATCGCAAGTGTTAATGTTAGTAAAAGAGCCCAAAATTCAAAAAATATCGCGAAAAACAACAATCTTCCATTATAGAGTGAATGTTTGAGGTGTATAGAAGGCATTTATTTCATTTTTAGAAATTTTAATTTTTCTCATTTCTCCATGAAAAGTGCCAATACCCCCCCCTTTGGGTTCTAGGTGAAATTCTCACTCGACTCAAATCAAACAAAAATGTTTCCATGGTGTGTATTGTTGTTCATTTTCATCAAATAAACAAAATAAAACCCAGAATAAATCATTCAAGACAAGAAATGAGCATAAAAGATGCCTCATCGCAAGTGTTAATGTTAGTAAAAGTGCCCAAATTTGAAAAAATATTTCGAAAAACAACAATCTTCCATTATAGAGTGAATGTTAGAGGTGTATAGAAGGCATTTATTTCATTTTAGAAATTTTAATTTTTCTCATTTTTTATTGAAAAGTGCCAATACCCCCCCCTTTGGGTTCTAGGTGAAATTCTCACTCGACTCAAATCAAACAAAAATGTTTCCATGGTGTTAATTGTTGTTCATTTTCATCAAATAAACAAAATAAAACCCAGAATAAATCATTCAAGACAAGAAATGAGCATAAAAGATGCCTCATCGCAAGTGTTAATGTTAGTAAAAGAGCCCAAAATTCAAAAAATATCGCGAAAAACAACAATCTTCCATTATAGAGTGAATGTTTGAGGTGTATAGACGGCATTTATTACATTTTTAGAAATTTTAATTTTTCTCATTTTTCCATGAAAAGTGCCAATACCCCCCCCTTTCGGTTCTAGGTGAAATTCTCACTCGACACAAATCAAACAAAAATGTTTCCATGGTGTGTATTGTTGTTCATTTTCATCAAATAAACAAAATAAAACCCAGAATAAATCATTCAAGACAAGAAATGAGCATAAAAGATGCCTCATCGCAAGTGTTAATGTTAGTAAAAGAGCCCAAAATTCAAAAAATATCGCGAAAAACAACAATCTTCCATTATAGAGTGAATGTTTGAGGTGTATAGAAGGCATTTATTTCATTTTTAGAAATTTAATTTTTCTCATTTTTCCATGAAAAGTGCCAAAAGTGCCCCCCCCCTTTGGGTTCTAGGTGAAATTCTCACTCGACACAAATCAAACAAAAATGTTTCCATGGTGTTTATTGTTGTTCATTTTCATCAAATAAACAAAATAAAACCCAGAATAAATCATTCAAGACAAGAAATGAGCATAAAAGATGCCTCATCGCAAGTGTTAATGTTAGTAAAAGTGCCCAAATTTGAAAAAATATTTCGAAAAACAACAATCTTCCATTATAGAGTGAATGTTAGAGGTGTATAGAAGGCATTTATTTCATTTTTAGAAATTTTAATTTTTCTCATTTTTTATTGAAAAGTGCCAATACCCCCCCCTTTGGGTTCTAGGTGAAATTCTCACTCGACTCAAATCAAACAAAAATGTTTCCATGGTGTTAATTGTTGTTCATTTTCATCAAATAAACAAAATAAAACCCAGAATAAATCATTCAAGACAAGAAATGAGCATAAAAGATGCCTCATCGCAAGTGTTAATGTTAGTAAAAGAGCCCAAAATTCAAAAAATATCGCGAAAAACAACAATCTTCCATTATAGAGTGAATGTTTGAGGTGTATAGACGGCATTTATTACATTTTTAGAAATTTTAATTATTCTCATTTTTCCATGAAAAGTGCCAATACCCCCCCTTTCGGTTCTAGGTGAAATTCTCACTCGACACAAATCAAACAAAAATGTTTCCATGGTGTGTATTGTTGTTCATTTTCATCAAATAAACAAAATAAAACCCAGAATAAATCATTCAAGACAAGAAATGAGCATAAAAGATGCCTCATCGCAAGTGTTAATGTAAGTAAAAGAGCCCAAAATTAAAAAAATATTGCGAAAAACAACAATCTTTCATTATAGAGTGAATGTTTGAGGTGTATAGAAGGCATTTATTTCATTTTTAGAAATTTTAATTTTTCTCATTTTTCCATGAAAAGTGCCAATACCCCCCCCCCTTTGGGTTCTAGGTGAAATTCTCACTCGACACAAATCAAACAAAAATGTTTCCATGGTGTGTATTGTTGTTCATTTTCATCAAATAAACAAAATAAAACCCAGAATAAATCATTCAAGACAAGAAATGAGCATAAAAGATGCCTCATCGCAAGTGTTAATGTTAGTAAAAGAGCCCAAATTTCAAAAAATATCGCGAAAAACAACAATCTTCCATTATAGAGTGAATGTTTGAGGTGTATAGAAGGCATTTATTTCATTTTTAGAAATTTTAATTTTTCTCATTTTTCCATGAAAAGTGCCAATCCCCCCCCCCCTTTGGGTTCTAGGTGAAATTCTCACTCGACACAAATCAAACAAAAATGTTTCCATGGTGTTTATTGTTGTTCATTTTCATCAAATAAACAAAATAAAACCCAGAATAAATCATTCAAGACAAGAAATGAGCATAAAAGATGCCTCATCGCAAGTGTTAATGTTAGTAAAAGTGCCCAAATTTGAAAAAATATTTCGAAAAACAACAATCTTCCATTATAGAGTGAATGTTAGAGGTGTATAGAAGGCATTTATTTCATTTTTAGAAATTTTAATTTTTCTCATTTTTTATTGAAAAGTGCCAATACCCCCCCCTTTGGGTTCTAGGTGAAATTCTCACTCGACTCAAATCAAACAAAAATGTTTCCATGGTGTTAATTGTTGTTCATTTTCATCAAATAAACAAAATAAAACCCAGAATAAATCATTCAAGACAAGAAATGAGCATAAAAGATGCCTCATCGCAAGTGTTAATGTTAGTAAAAGAGCCCAAAATTCAAAAAATATCGCGAAAAACAACAATCTTCCATTATAGAGTGAATGTTTGAGGTGTATAGACGGCATTTATTACATTTTTAGAAATTTTAATTTTTCTCATTTTTCCATGAAAAGTGCCAATACCCCCCCCTTTCGGTTCTAGGTGAAATTCTCACTCGACACAAATCAAACAAAAATGTTTCCATGGTGTGTATTGTTGTTCATTTTCATCAAATAAACAAAATAAAACCCAGAATAAATCATTCAAGACAAGAAATGAGCATAAAAGATGCCTCATCGCAAGTGTTAATGTTAGTAAAAGAGCCCAAATTTCAAAAAATATTGCGAAAAACAACAATCTTCCATTATAGAGTGAATGTTTGAGGTGTATAGAAGGCATTTATTTCATTTTTAGAAATTTTAATTTTTCTCATTTTTCCATGAAAAGTGCCAATACCCCCCCCTTTGGGTTCTAGGTGAAATTCTCACTCGACTCAAATCAAACAAAAATGTTTCCATGGTGTTAATTGTTTTTCATTTTCATCAAATAAACAAAATAAAACCCAGAATAAATCATTAAAGACAAGAAATGAGCATAAAAGATGCCTCATCGCAAGTGTTAATGTTAGTAAAAGAGCCCAAAATTCAAAAAAATATCGCGAAAAACAACAATCTTCCATTATAGAGTGAATGTTTGAGGTGTATAGAAGGCATTTATTTCATTTTTAGAAATTTTAATTTTTCTCATTTCTCCATGAAAAGTGCCAATACCCCCCCCTTTGGGTTCTAGGTGAAATTCTCACTCGACTCAAATCAAACAAAAATGTTTCCATGGTGTGTATTGTTGTTCATTTTCATCAAATAAACAAAATAAAACCCAGAATAAATCATTCAAGACAAGAAATGAGCATAAAAGATGCCTCATCGCAAGTGTTAATGTTAGTAAAAGAGCCCAAATTTAAAAAAATATTGCGAAAAACAACAATCTTCCATTATAGAGTGAATGTTTGAGGTGTATAGAAGGCATTTATTTCATTTTTAGAAATTTTAATTTTTCTCATTTTTCCATGAAAAGTGCCAATCCCCCCCCCCCTTTGGGTTCTAGGTGAAATTCTCACTCGACACAAATCAAACAAAAATGTTTCCATGGTGTTTATTGTTGTTCATTTTCATCAAATAAACAAAATAAAACCCAGAATAAATTATTCAAGACAAGAAATGAGCATAAAAGATGCCTCATCGCAAGTGTTAATGTTAGTAAAAGTGCCCAAATTTGAAAAAATATTTCGAAAAACAACAATCTTCCATTATAGAGTGAATGTTAGAGGTGTATAGAAGGCATTTATTTCATTTTAAGAAATTTTATATTTTTCTCATTTTTTATTGAAAAGTGCCAATACCCCCCCCTTTGGGTTCTAGGTGAAATTCTCACTCGACTCAAATCAAACAAAAATGTTTCCATTGTGTTAATTGTTGGTTCATTTTCATCAAATAAACAAAATAAAACCCAGAATAAATCATTCAAGACAAGAAATGAGCATAAAAGATGCCTCATCGCAAGTGTTAATGTTATAAAAGAGCCCAAAATTCAAAAAATATCGCGAAAAACAACAATCTTTCCATTATAGAGTGATTGTTTGAGGTGTATAGACGGCATTTAATACATTTTTAGAAATTTTTAATTTTTCTCATTTTTCCATGAAAAGTGACAATACCCCCCCCCCTTTGGGTTCTGGGTGAAAATCTCACTCGACACGAATCAAACAAAAATGTTTCCATGGTGTTTATTGTTGTTCATTTTTATCAAATAAACAAAATAAAACCCAGAATAAATCATTCAAGACAAGAAATGAGCATAAAAGATGCCTCATCGCAAGTGTTAATGTTAGTAAAAGAGCCCAAATTTCAAAAATATCGCGAAAAACAACAATCTTCCATTATAGAGTGAATGTTTGAGGTGTATAGAAGGCATTTATTACATTTTTAGAAATTTTAAATTTCTCATTTTCCATGAAAAGTGCCAATACCCCCCCCTTTGGGTTCAAGGTGAAACTCCACTCGACACAAATCAAACAAAAATGTTCTATGGTGTGTATTGTTGTTCATTTTCATCAAATAAACAAAATAAAACCCAGAATAAATCATTAAAGACAGGAAATGAGCATAAAAGATGCCTCATCGCAAGTGTTAATGTTAGTAAAAGAGCCAAAATTTCATAAAATATCGCGAAAAAACAACAATCTTCCATTATAGAGTGAATGTTTGAGGTGTATAGAAGGCATTTATTACATTTTTAGAAATTTTAAATTTTTCTCATTTTTCCATGAAAAGTGCCAATACCCCCCCCTTTGGGTTCAAGGTGAAACTCCACTCGACACAAATCAAACAAAATGGTTTCTATGGTGTGTATTGTTGTTCATTTTCATCAAATAAACAAAATAAAACCCAGAATAAATCATTAAAGACAGGAAATGAGCATAAAAGATGCCTCATCGCAAGTGTTAATGTTAGTAAAAGAGCCAAAATTTCAAAAAATATCGCGAAAAACAACAATCTTCCATTATAGAGTGATTGTTTGAGGTGTATAAGGCATTTATTACATTTTTAGAAATTTTAATTTTTCTCATTTTTCCATGAAAAGTGCCAATACCCCCCCCTTTGGGTTCTAGGTGAAATTCTCACTCGACACAAATCAAACAAAAATGTTTCCATGGTGTGTATTGTTGTTCATTTTCATCAATAAACAAAATAAAACCCAGAATAAATCATTCAAGACAAGAAATGAGCATAAAAGATGCCTCATCGCAAGTGTTAATGTTAGTAAAAGAGCCAAAATTTCAAAAAATATCGCGAAAAACAACAATCTTCATTATAGAGTGAATGTTGAGGTGTATAGAAGGCATTTATTACATTTTTAGAATTTTAATTTTTCTCATTTTTCCATGAAAAGTGCCAATACCCCCCCCTTTGGGTTCTAGGTGAAATTCTCACTCGACACAAATCAAACAAAAATGTTTCCATGGTGTGTATTGTTGTTCATTTTCATCAAATTAACAAAATAAAACCCAGAATAAATCATTCAAGACAAGAAATGAGCATAAAAGATGCCTCATCGCAAGTGTTAATGTTAGTAAAAGAGCCCAAATTTCAAAAAATATCGGCGAAAAACAACATCTTCCATTATAGAGTGAATGTTTGAGGTGTATAGAAGGCATTTATTACATTTTTAGAAATTTTAATTTTTCTCATTTTTCCATGAAAAGTGCCAATACCCCACCCTTTGGGTTCAAGGTGAAATTCTCACTCGACACAAATCAAACAAAAATGTTTCCATGGTGTGTATTGTTGTTCATTTTCATCAAATAAACAAAATAAAACCCAGAATAAATCATTAAAGACAAGAAATGAGCATAAAAGATGCCTCATCGCAAGTGTTAATGTTAGTAAAAGAGCCAAAATTTCAAAAAATATCGCGAAAAACAACAATCTTCCATTATAGAGTGAATGTTTGAGGTGTATAGAAGGCATTTATTACATTTTTAGAAATTTTAAATTTTCTCATTTTTCCATGAAAAGTGCCAATACCCCCCCCCTTTGGGTTCAAGGTGAAACTCCACTCGACACAAATCAAACAAAAATGTTTCTATGGTGTGTATTGTTGTTCATTTTCATCAAATAACAAAATAAAACCCAGAATAAATCATTAAAGACAGGAAATGAGCATAAAAGATGCCTCATCGCAAGTGTTAATGTTAGTAAAAGAGCCAAAATTTCAAAAAATATCGCGAAAAAACAACAATCTTCCATTATAGAGTGAATGTTTGAGGTGTATAGAAGGCATTTATTACATTTTTAGAAATTTTAATTTTTCTCATTTTTCCATGAAAAGTGCCAATACCCCCCCCTTTGGGTTCTAGGTGAAATTCTCACTCGACACAAATCAAACAAAAATGTTTCCATGGTGTGTATTGTTGTTCATTTTCATCAAATAAACAAAATAAAACCCAGAATAAATCATTCAAGACAAGAAATGAGCATAAAAGATGCCTCATCGCAAGTGTTAATGTTAGTAAAAGAGCCAAAATTTCAAAAAATATCGCGAAAAACAACAATCTTCCATTATAGAGTGAATGTTTGAGGTGTATAGAAGGCATTTATTACATTTTTAGAAATTTTAATTTTTCTCATTTTTCCATGAAAAGTGCCAATACCCCCCCCCTTTGGGTTCTAGGTGAAATTCTCACTCGACACAAATCAAACAAAAATGTTTCCATGGTGTGTATTGTTGTTCATTTTCATCAAATTAACAAAATAAAACCCAGAATAAATCATTCAAGACAAGAAATGAGCATAAAAGATGCCTCATCGCAAGTGTTAATGTTAGTAAAAGAGCCCAAATTTCAAAAAATATCGCGAAAAACAACAATCTTCCATTATAGAGTGAATGTTTGAGGTGTATAGAAGGCATTTATTACATTTTTAGAAATTTTAATTTTTCTCATTTTTCCATGAAAAGTGCCAATACCCCCCCCTTTGGGTTCAAGGTGAAATTCTCACTCGACACAAATCAAACAAAAATGTTTCCATGGTGTGTATTGTTGTTCATTTTCATCAAATAAACAAAATAAAACCCAGAATAAATCATTAAAGACAAGAAATGAGCATAAAAGATGCCTCATCGCAAGTGTTAATGTTAGTAAAAGAGCCAAAATTTCAAAAAATATCGCGAAAAACAACAATCTTCAATTATAGAGTGAATGTTTGAGGTGTATAGAAGGCATTTATTACATTTTTAGAAATTTTAATTTTTCTCATTTTTCCATGAAAAGTGCCAATACCCCCCCTTTGGGTTCTAGGTGAAATTCTCACTCTACACAAATCAAACAAAAATGTTTCCATGGTGTGTATTCTTGTTCATTTTCATCAAATAAACAAAATAAAACCCAGAACAAATCATTCAAGACAAGAAATGAGCATAAAAGATGCCTCATCGCAAGTGTTTATGTTAGTAAAAGAGCCCAAATTTAAAAAAATATTGCGAAAAACAACAATCTTTCATTATAGAGTGAATGTTTGAGGTGTATAGAAGGCATTTATTTCATTTTTAGAAATTTTAATTTTTCTCATTTTTCCATGAAAAGTGCCAATACCCCCCCCTTTGGGTTCTAGGTGAAATTCTCACTCGACTCAAATCAAACAAAAATGTTTCCATGGTGTTAATTGTTTTTCATTTTCATCAAATAAACAAAATAAAACCCAGAATAAATCATTAAAGACAAGAAATGAGCATAAAAGATGCCTCATCGCAAGTGTTAATGTTAGTAAAAGAGCCCAAAATTCAAAAAATATCGCGAAAAACAACAATCTTCCATTATAGAGTGAATGTTTGAGGTGTATAGACGGCATTTATTACATTTTTAGAAATTTTAAATTTTCTCATTTTTCCATGAAAAGTGCCAATACCCCCCCCTTTGGGTTCAAGGTGAAACTCCACTCGACACAAATCAAACAAAAATGTTTCTATGGTGTGTATTGTTGTTCATTTTCATCAAATAAACAAAATAAAACCCAGAATAAATCATTAAAGACAGGAAATGAGCATAAAAGATGCCTCATCGCAAGTGTTAATGTTAGTAAAAGAGCCAAAATTTCAAAAAATATCGCGAAAAACAACAATCTTCCATTATAGAGTGAATGTTTGAGGTGTATAGAAGGCATTTATTACATTTTTAGAAATTTTAATTTTTCTCATTTTTCCATGAAAAGTGCCAATACCCCCCCCCTTTGGGTTCTAGGTGAAATTCTCACTCGACACAAATCAAACAAAAATGTTTCCATGGTGTGTATTGTTGTTCATTTTCATCAAATAAACAAAATAAAACCCAGAATAAATCATTCAAGACAAGAAATGAGCATAAAAGATGCCTCATCGCAAGTGTTAATGTTAGTAAAAGAGCCAAAATTTCAAAAAATATCGCGAAAAACAACAATCTTCCATTATAGAGTGAATGTTTGAGGTGTATAGAAGGCATTTATTACATTTTTAGAAATTTTAATTTTTCTCATTTTTCCATGAAAAGTGCCAATACCCCCCCCTTTGGGTTCTAGGTGAAATTCTCACTCGACACAAATCAAACAAAAATGTTTCCATGGTGTGTATTGTTGTTCATTTTCATCAAATTAACAAAATAAAACCCAGAATAAATCATTCAAGACAAGAAATGAGCATAAAAGATGCCTCATCGCAAGTGTTAATGTTAGTAAAAGAGCCCAAATTTCAAAAAATATCGCGAAAAAACAACAATCTTCCATTATAGAGTGAATGTTTGAGGTGTATAGAAGGCATTTATTACATTTTTAGAAATTTTAAATTTTCTCATTTTTCCATGAAAAGTGCCAATACCCCCCCCTTTGGGTTCAAGGTGAAACTCCACTCGACACAAATCAAACAAAAATGTTTCTATGGTGTGTATTGTTGTTCATTTTCATCAAATAAACAAAATAAAACCCAGAATAAATCATTAAAGACAGGAAATGAGCATAAAAGATGCCTCATCGCAAGTGTTAATGTTAGTAAAAGAGCCAAAATTTCAAAAAATATCGCGAAAAACAACAATCTTCCATTATAGAGTGAATGTTTGAGGTGTATAGAAGGCATTTATTACATTTTTAGAAATTTTAAATTTTCTCATTTTTCCATGAAAAGTGCCAATACCCCCCCCTTTGGGTTCAAGGTGAAACTCCACTCGACACAAATCAAACAAAAATGTTTCTATGGTGTGTATTGTTGTTCATTTTCATCAAATAAACAAAATAAAACCCAGAATAAATCATTAAAGACAGGAAATGAGCATAAAAGATGCCTCATCGCAAGTGTTAATGTTAGTAAAAGAGCCAAAATTTCAAAAAATATCGCGAAAAACAACAATCTTCCATTATAGAGTGAATGTTTGAGGTGTATAGAAGGCATTTATTACATTTTTAGAAATTTTAATTTTTCTCATTTTTCCATGAAAAGTGCCAATACCCCCCCCTTTGGGTTCTAGGTGAAATTCTCACTCGACACAAATCAAACAAAAATGTTTCCATGGTGTGTATTGTTGTTCATTTTCATCAAATAAACAAAATAAAACCCAGAATAAATCATTCAAGACAAGAAATGAGCATAAAAGATGCCTCATCGCAAGTGTTAATGTTAGTAAAAGAGCCAAAATTTCAAAAAATATCGCGAAAAACAACAATCTTCCATTATAGAGTGAATGTTTGAGGTGTATAGAAGGCATTTATTACATTTTTAGAAATTTTAATTTTTCTCATTTTTCCATGAAAAGTGCCAATACCCCCCCCTTTGGGTTCTAGGTGAAATTCTCACTCGACACAAATCAAACAAAAATGTTTCCATGGTGTGTATTGTTGTTCATTTTCATCAAATTAACAAAATAAAACCCAGAATAAATCATTCAAGACAAGAAATGAGCATAAAAGATGCCTCATCGCAAGTGTTAATGTTAGTAAAAGAGCCCAAATTTCAAAAAATATCGCGAAAAACAACAATCTTCCATTATAGAGTGAATGTTTGAGGTGTATAGAAGGCATTTATTACATTTTTAGAAATTTTAATTTTTCTCATTTTTCCATGAAAAGTGCCAATACCCCCCCCTTTGGGTTCAAGGTGAAATTCTCACTCGACACAAATCAAACAAAAATGTTTCCATGGTGTGTATTGTTGTTCATTTTCATCAAATAAACAAAATAAAACCCAGAATAAATCATTAAAGACAAGAAATGAGCATAAAAGATGCCTCATCGCAAGTGTTAATGTTAGTAAAAGAGCCAAAATTTCAAAAAATATCGCGAAAAACAACAATCTTCCATTATAGAGTGAATGTTTGAGGTGTATAGAAGGCATTTATTACATTTTTAGAAATTTTAAATTTTCTCATTTTTCCATGAAAAGTGCCAAAACCCCCCCCTTTGGGTTCAAGGTGAAACTCCACTCGACACAAATCAAACAAAAATGTTTCTATGGTGTGTATTGTTGTTCATTTTCATCAAATAAACAAAATAAAACCCAGAATAAATCATTAAAGACAAGAAATGAGCATAAAAGATGCCTCATCGCAAGTGTTAATGTTAGTAAAAGAGCCCAAATTTCAAAAAATATCGCGAAAAACAACAATCTTCCATTATAGAGTGAATGTTTGAGGTGTATAGAAGGCATTTATTACATTTTTAGAAATTTTAATTTTTCTCATTTTTCCATGAAAAGTGCCAATACCCCCCCCTTTGGGTTCAAGGTGAAATTCTCACTCGACACAAATCAAACAAAAATGTTTCCATGGTGTGTATTGTTGTTCATTTTCATCAAATAAACAAAATAAAACCCAGAATAAATCATTAAAGACAAGAAATGAGCATAAAAGATGCCTCATCGCAAGTGTTAATGTTAGTAAAAGAGCCAAAATTTCAAAAAATATCGCGAAAAACAACAATCTTCCATTATAGAGTGAATGTTTGAGGTGTATAGAAGGCATTTATTACATTTTTAGAAATTTTAAATTTTCTCATTTTTCCATGAAAAGTGCCAATACCCCCCCCTTTGGGTTCAAGGTGAAACTCCACTCGACACAAATCAAACAAAAATGTTTCTATGGTGTGTATTGTTGTTCATTTTCATCAAATAACAAAATAAAACCCAGAATAAATCATTAAAGACAGGAAATGAGCATAAAAGATGCCTCATCGCAAGTGTTAATGTTAGTAAAAGAGCCAAAATTTCAAAAAATATCGCGAAAAACAACAATCTTCCATTATAGAGTGAATGTTTGAGGTGTATAGAAGGCATTTATTACATTTTTAGAAATTTTAATTTTTCTCATTTTTCCATGAAAAGTGCCAATACCCCCCCCTTTGGGTTCTAGGTGAAATTCTCACTCGACACAAATCAAACAAAAATGTTTCCATGGTGTGTATTGTTGTTCATTTTCATCAAATAAACAAAATAAAACCCAGAATAAATCATTCAAGACAAGAAATGAGCATAAAAGATGCCTCATCGCAAGTGTTAATGTTAGTAAAAGAGCCAAAATTTCAAAAAATATCGCGAAAAACAACAATCTTCCATTATAGAGTGAATGTTTGAGGTGTATAGAAGGCATTTATTACATTTTTAGAAATTTTAATTTTTCTCATTTTTCCATGAAAAGTGCCAATACCCCCCCCTTTGGGTTCTAGGTGAAATTCTCACTCGACACAAATCAAACAAAAATGTTTCCATGGTGTGTATTGTTGTTCATTTTCATCAAATTAACAAAATAAAACCCAGAATAAATCATTCAAGACAAGAAATGAGCATAAAAGATGCCTCATCGCAAGTGTTAATGTTAGTAAAAGAGCCCAAATTTCAAAAAATATCGCGAAAAACAACAATCTTCCATTATAGAGTGAATGTTTGAGGTGTATAGAAGGCATTTATTACATTTTTAGAAATTTTAATTTTTCTCATTTTTCCATGAAAAGTGCCAATACCCCCCCCTTTGGGTTCAAGGTGAAATTCTCACTCGACACAAATCAAACAAAAATGTTTCCATGGTGTGTATTGTTGTTCATTTTCATCAAATAAACAAAATAAAACCCAGAATAAATCATTAAAGACAAGAAATGAGCATAAAAGATGCCTCATCGCAAGTGTTAATGTTAGTAAAAGAGCCAAAATTTCAAAAAATATCGCGAAAAACAACAATCTTCAATTATAGAGTGAATGTTTGAGGTGTATAGAAGGCATTTATTACATTTTTAGAAATTTTAATTTTTCTCATTTTTCCATGAAAAGTGCCAATACCCCCCCTTTGGGTTCTAGGTGAAATTCTCACTCGACACAAATCAAACAAAAATGTTTCCATGGTGTGTATTCTTGTTCATTTTCATCAAATAAACAAAATAAAACCAAGAATAAATCATTAAAGACAAGAAATGAGCATAAAAGATGCCTCATCGCAAGTGTTAATGTTAGTAAAAGAGCCCAAAATTCAAAAAATATCGCGAAAAACAACAATCTTCCATTATAGAGTGAATGTTTGAGGTGTATAGACGGCATTTATTACATTTTTAGAAATTTTAAATTTTCTCATTTTTCCATGAAAAGTGCCAATACCCCCCCCTTTGGGTTCAAGGTGAAACTCCACTCGACACAAATCAAACAAAAATGTTTCTATGGTGTGTATTGTTGTTCATTTTCATCAAATAAACAAAATAAAACCCAGAATAAATCATTAAAGACAGGAAATGAGCATAAAAGATGCCTCATCGCAAGTGTTAATGTTAGTAAAAGAGCCAAAATTTCAAAAAATATCGCGAAAAACAACAATCTTCCATTATAGAGTGAATGTTTGAGGTGTATAGAAGGCATTTATTACATTTTTAGAAATTTTAATTTTTCTCATTTTTCCATGAAAAGTGCCAATACCCCCCCCTTTGGGTTCTAGGTGAAATTCTCACTCGACACAAATCAAACAAAAATGTTTCCATGGTGTGTATTGTTGTTCATTTTCATCAAATAAACAAAATAAAACCCAGAATAAATCATTCAAGACAAGAAATGAGCATAAAAGATGCCTCATCGCAAGTGTTAATGTTAGTAAAAGAGCCAAAATTTCAAAAAATATCGCGAAAAACAACAATCTTCCATTATAGAGTGAATGTTTGAGGTGTATAGAAGGCATTTATTACATTTTTAGAAATTTTAATTTTTCTCATTTTTCCATGAAAAGTGCCAATACCCCCCCCTTTGGGTTCTAGGTGAAATTCTCACTCGACACAAATCAAACAAAAATGTTTCCATGGTGTGTATTGTTGTTCATTTTCATCAAATTAACAAAATAAAACCCAGAATAAATCATTCAAGACAAGAAATGAGCATAAAAGATGCCTCATCGCAAGTGTTAATGTTAGTAAAAGAGCCCAAATTTCAAAAAATATCGCGAAAAACAACAATCTTCCATTATAGAGTGAATGTTTGAGGTGTATAGAAGGCATTTATTACATTTTTAGAAATTTTAATTTTTCTCATTTTTCCATGAAAAGTGCCAATACCCCCCCCTTTGGGTTCAAGGTGAAATTCTCACTCGACACAAATCAAACAAAAATGTTTCCATGGTGTGTATTGTTGTTCATTTTCATCAAATAAACAAAATAAAACCCAGAATAAATCATTAAAGACAAGAAATGAGCATAAAAGATGCCTCATCGCAAGTGTTAATGTTAGTAAAAGAGCCAAAATTTCAAAAAATATCGCGAAAAACAACAATCTTCAATTATAGAGTGAATGTTTGAGGTGTATAGAAGGCATTTATTACATTTTTAGAAATTTTAATTTTTCTCATTTTTCCATGAAAAGTGCCAATACCCCCCCTTTGGGTTCTAGGTGAAATTCTCACTCGACACAAATCAAACAAAAATGTTTCCATGGTGTGTATTCTTGTTCATTTTCATCAAATAAACAAAATAAAACCCAGAACAAATCATTCAAGACAAGAAATGAGCATAAAAGATGCCTCATCGCAAGTGTTTATGTTAGTAAAAGAGCCCAAATTTAAAAAAATATTGCGAAAAACAACAATCTTTCATTATAGAGTGAATGTTTGAGGTGTATAGAAGGCATTTATTTCATTTTTAGAAATTTTAATTTTTCTCATTTTTCCATGAAAAGTGCCAATACCCCCCCCTTTGGGTTCAAGGTGAAATTCTCACTCGACACAAATCAAACAAAAATGTTTCCATGGTGTGTATTGTTGTTCATTTTCATCAAATAAACAAAATAAAACCCAGAATAAATCATTAAAGACAAGAAATGAGCATTAAAGATGCCTCATCGCAAGTGTTAATGTTAGTAAAAGAGCCAAAATTTCAAAAAATATCGCGAAAAACAACAATCTTCCATTATAGAGTGAATGTTTGAGGTGTATAGAAGGCATTTATTTCATTTTTAGAAATTTTAATTTTTCGCATTTTTCCATGAAAAGTGCCAATACCCCCCCCTTTGGGTTCAAGGTGAAATTGTCACTCGACACAAATCAAACAAAAATGTTTCTATGGTGTGTATTGTAGTTCATTTTCATCAAATAAACAAAATAAAACCCAGAATAAATCATTAAAGACAAGAAATGAGCATAAAAGATGCCTCATCGCTAGTGTTAATGTTAGTAAAAGAGCCAAAATTTCAAAAATATCGCGAAAAACAACAATCTTCCATTATAGAGTGAATGTTTGAGGTGTATAGAAGGCATTTATTACATTTTTAGAAATTTTAATTTTTCTCATTTTTCCATGAAAAGTGCCAATACCCCCCCCTTTGGGTTCTAGGTGAAATTCTCACTCGACACAAATCAAACAAAAATGTTTCCATGGTGTGTATTGTTGTTCATTTTCATCAAATAAACAAAATAAAACCCAGAATAAATCATTCAAGACAAGAAATGAGCATAAAAGATGCCTCATCGCAAGTGTTAATGTTAGTAAAAGAGCCCAAATTTAAAAAAATATTGCGAAAAAACAACAATCTTTCATTATAGAGTGAATGTTTGAGGTGTATAGAAGGCATTTATTTCATTTTTAGAAATTTTAATTTTTCTCATTTTTCCATGAAAAGTGCCAATACCCCCCCCTTTGGGTTCAAGGTGAAATTCTCACTCGACACAAATCAAACAAAAATGTTTCCATGGTGTGTATTGTTGTTCATTTTCATCAAATAAACAAAATAAAACCCAGAATAAATCATTAAAGACAAGAAATGAGCATAAAAGATGCCTCATCGCAAGTGTTAATGTTAGTAAAAGAGCCAAAATTTCAAAAAATATCGCGAAAAACAACAATCTTCCATTATAGAGTGAATGTTTGAGGTGTATAGAAGGCATTTATTACATTTTTAGAAATTTTAATTTTTCTCATTTTTCCATGAAAAGTGCCAATACCCCCCCCTTTGGGTTCTAGGTGAAATTCTCACTCGACACAAATCAAACAAAAATGTTTCCATGGTGTGTATTGTTGTTCATTTTCATCAAATTAACAAAATAAAACCCAGAATAAATCATTCAAGACAAGAAATGAGCATAAAAGATGCCTCATCGCAAGTGTTAATGTTAGTAAAAGAGCCCAAATTTCAAAAAATATTGCGAAAAACAACAATCTTCCATTATAGAGTGAATGTTTGAGGTATATAGAAGGCATTTATTACATTTTTAGAAATTTTAATTTTTCTCATTTTTCCATGAAAAGTGCCAATCCCCCCCCCCCTTTGGGTTCTAGGTGAAATTCTCACTCGACACAAATCAAACAAAAATGTTTCCATGGTGTTTATTGTTGTTCATTTTCATCAAATAAACAAAATAAAACCCAGAATAAATCATTCAAGACAAGAAATGAGCATAAAAGATGCCTCATCGCAAGTGTTAATGTTAGTAAAAGAGCCCAAATTTAAAAAAATATTGCGAAAAACCACAATCTTCCATTTTAGAGTGAATGTTTGAGGTGTATAGAAGGCATTTACTTTAGTTTTAGAAATTTTAATTTTTCTCATTTTTCCATGAAAAGTGCCTATACCCCCCCCTTTGGGTTCTAGGTGAAATTCTCACTCGACACATTTCAAACAAAAATGTTTCCATGGTGTGTATTGTTGTTCATTTTCATCAAATAAACAAAATAAAAACCAGAATAAATCATTCAAGACAAGAAATGAGCATAAAAGATGCCTCATCGCAAGTGTTAATGTTAGTAAAAGAGCCCAAATTTAAAAAAATATTGGGAAAAACAACAATCTTTCATTATAGAGTGAATGTTTGAGGTGTATAGAAGGCATTTATTTCATTTTTAGAAATTTTAATTTTTCTCATTTTTCCATGAAAAGTGCCAATACCCCCCCCTTTGGGTTCTAGGTGAAATTCTCACTCGACACAAATCAAACAAAAATGTTTCCATGGTGTGTATTGTTGTTCATTTTCATCAAATAAACAAAATAAAACCCAGAATAAATCATTCAAGACAAGAAATGAGCATAAAAGATGCCTCATCGCAAGTGTTAATGTTAGTAAAAGAGCCCAAATTTAAAAAATATTGCGAAAAACAACAATCTTTCATTATAGAGTGAATGTTTGAGGTGTATAGAAGGCATTTATTTCATTTTTAGAAATTTTAATTTTTCTCATTTTTCCATGAAAAGTGCCAATACCCCCCCCTTTGGGTTCAAGGTGAAATTCTCACTCGACACAAATCAAACAAAAATGTTTCCATGGTGTGTATTGTTGTTCATTTTCATCAAATAAACAAAATAAAACCCAGAATAAATCATTAAAGACAAGAAATGAGCATAAAAGATGCCTCATCGCAAGTGTTAATGTTAGTAAAAGAGCCAAAATTTCAAAAAATATCGCGAAAAACAACAATCTTCCATTATAGAGTGAATGTTTGAGGTGTATAGAAGGCATTTATTACATTTTTAGAAATTTTAATTTTTCTCATTTTTCCATGAAAAGTGCCAATACCCCCCCCTTTGGGTTCTAGGTGAAATTCTCACTCGACACAAATCAAACAAAAATGTCTCCATGGTGTGTATTGTTGTTCATTTTCATCAAATAAACAAAATAAAACCCAGAATAAATCATTCAAGACAAGAAATGAGCATAAAAGATGCCTCATCGCAAGTGTTAATGTTAGTAAAAGAGCCCAAATTTAAAAAAATATTGCGAAAAAACCACAATCTTCCATTATAGAGTGAATGTTTGAGGTGTATAGAAGGCATTTATTTCATTTTTAGAAATTTTAATTTTTCTCATTTTTCCATGAAAAGTGCCTATACCCCCCCCTTTGGGTTCTAGGTGATATTCTCACTCGACACATATCAAACAAAAATGTTTCCATGGTGTGTATTGTTGTTCATTTTCATCAAATAAACAAAATAAAAACCAGAATAAATCATTCAAGACAAGAAATGAGCATAAAAGATGCCTCATCGCAAGTGTTAATGTTAGTAAAAGAGCCCAAATTTAAAAAAATATTGCGAAAAACAACAATCTTTCATTATAGAGTGAATGTTTGAGGTGTATAGAATGCATTTATTTCATTTTTAGAAATTTTAATTTTTCGCATTTTTCCATGAAAAGTGCCAATACCCCCCCTTTGGGTTCAAGGTGAAATTGTCACTCGACACAAATCAAACAAAAATGTTTCTATGGTGTGTATTGTTGTTCATTTTCATCAAATAAACAAAATAAAACCCAGAATAAATCATTAAAGATAAGAAATGAGCATAAAAGATGCCTCATCGCTAGTGTTAATGTTAGTAAAAGAGCCAAAATTTCAAAAAATATCGCGAAAAACAATAATCTTCCATTATAGAGTGAATGTTTGAGGTGTATAGAAGGCATTTATTTCATTTTTAGAAATTTTAATTTTTCTCATTTCTCCATGAAAAGTGCCAATACCCCCCCCTTTGGGTTCAAGGTGAAATTCTCACTCGACACAAATCAAACAAAAATGTTTCCATGGTGTGTATTGTTGTTCATTTTCATCAAATAAACAAAATAAAACCCAGAATAAATCATTAAAGACAAGAAATGAGCATAAAAGATGCCTCATCGCAAGTGTTAATGTTAGTAAAAGAGCCAAAATTTCAAAAAATATCGCGAAAAAACAACAATCTTCCATTGTAGAGTGAATGTTTGAGGTGTATAGAAGGCATTTATTACATTTTTAGAAATTTTAATTTTTCTCATTTTTCCATGAAAAGTGCCAATACCCCCACCTTTGGGTTCTAGGTGAAATTCTCACTCGACACAAATCAAACAAAAATGTTTCCATGGTGTGTATTGTTGTTCATTTTCATCAAATTAACAAAATAAAACCCAGAATAAATCATTCAAGACAAGAAATGAGCATAAAAGATGCCTCATCGCAAGTGTTAATGTTAGTAAAAGAGCCCAAATTTCAAAAAATATCGCGAAAAACAACAATCTTCCATTATAGAGTGAATGTTTGAGGTGTATAGAAGGCATTTATTACATTTTTAGAAATTTTAAATTTTCTCATTTTTCCATGAAAAGTGCCAATACCCCCCCCTAAAGAATTTCACCTGGGTTCTAGGTGAAATTCTCACTCGACACAAATCAAACAAAAATGTTTCCATGGTGTGTATTGTTGTTCATTTTCATCAAATTAACAAAATAAAACCCAGAATAAATCATTCAAGACAAGAAATGAGCATAAAAGATGCCTCATCGCAAGTGTTAATGTTAGTAAAAGAGCCCAAATTTCAAAAAATATTGCGAAAAACAACAATCTTCCATTATAGAGTGAATGTTTGAGGTATATAGAAGGCATTTATTACATTTTTAGAAATTTTAATTTTTCTCATTTTTCCATGAAAAGTGCCAATCCCCCCCCCCCTTTGGGTTCTAGGTGAAATTCTCACTCGACACAAATCAAACAAAAATGTTTCCATGGTGTTTATTGTTGTTCATTTTCATCAAATAAACAAAATAAAACCCAGAATAAATCATTCAAGACAAGAAATGAGCATAAAAGATGCCTCATCGCAAGTGTTAATGTTAGTAAAAGAGACCAAATTTAAAAAAATATTGCGAAAAACCACAATCTTCCATTATAGAGTGAATGTTTGAGGTGTATAGAAGGCATTTATTTCATTTTTAGAAATTTTAATTTTTCTCATTTTTCCATGAAAAGTGCTTATACCCCCCCCTTTGGGTTCTAGGTGATATTCTCACTCGACACATATCAAACAAAAATGTTTCCATGGTGTGTATTGTTGTTCATTTTCATCAAATAAACAAAATAAAAACCAGAATAAATCATTCAAGACAAGAAATGAGCATAAAAGATGCCTCATCGCAAGTGTTAATGTTAGTAAAAGAGCCCAAATTTAAAAAAATATTGCGAAAAACAACAATCTTTCATTATAGAGTGAATGTTTGAGGTGTATAGAATGCATTTATTTCATTTTTAGAAATTTTAATTTTTCGCATTTTTCCATGAAAAGTGCCAATACCCCCCCCTTTGGGTTCAAGGTGAAATTGTCACTCGACACAAATCAAACAAAAATGTTTCTATGGTGTGTATTGTTGTTCATTTTCATCAAATAAACAAAATAAAACCCAGAATAAATCATTAAAGATAAGAAATGAGCATAAAAGATGCCTCATCGCTAGTGTTAATGTTAGTAAAAGAGCCAAAATTTCAAAAAATATCGCGAAAAACAACAATCTTCCATTATAGAGTGAATGTTTGAGGTGTATAGAAGGCATTTATTACATTTTTAGAAATTTTAATTTTTCTCATTTTTCCATGAAAAGTGCCAATACCCCCCCCTTTGGGTTCTAGGTGAAATTCTCACTCGACACAAATCAAACAAAAATGTTTCCATGGTGTGTATTGTTGTTCATTTTCATCAAATAAACAAAATAAAACCCAGAATAAATCATTAAAGATAAGAAATGAGCATAAAAGATGCCTCATCGCAAGTGTTAATGTTAGTAAAAGAGCCAAAATTTCAAAAAATATCGCGAAAAACAACAATCTTCCATTATAGAGTGAATGTTTGAGGTGTATAGAAGGCATTTATTTCATTTTTAGAAATTTTAATTTTTCTCATTTTTCCATGAAAAGTGCCAATACCCCCCCCTTTGGGTTCTGGGTGAAATTCTCACTCGACACAAATCAAACAAAAATGTTTCCATGGTGTTTATTGTTGTTCATTTTCATCAAATAAACAAAATAAAACCCAGAATAAATCATTCAAGACAAGAAATGAGCATAAAAGATGCCTCATCGCAAGTGTTAATGTTAGTAAAAGAGCCCAAATTTCAAAAAATATCGCGAAAAACAACAATCTTCCATTATAGAGTGAATGTTTGAGGTGTATAGAAGGCATTTATTTCATTTTTAGAAATTTTAATTTTTCTCATTTTTCCATGAAAAGTGCCTATACCCCCCCCTTTGGGTTCAAGGTGAAATTGTCACTCGACACAAATCAAACAAAAATGTTTCTATGGTGTGTATTGTTGTTCATTTTCATCAAATAAACAAAATAAAACCCAGAATAAATCATTAAAGATAAGAAATGAGCATAAAAGATGCCTCATCGCTAGTGTTAATGTTAGTAAAAGATCCAAAATTTCAAAAAATATCGCGAAAAACAACAATCTTCCATTGTAGAGTGAATGTTTGAGGTGTATAGAAGGCATTTATTACATTTTTAGAAATTTTAATTTTTCTCATTTTTCCATGAAAAGTGCCAATACCCCCCCCTTTGGGTTCTAGGTGAAATTCTCACTCGACACAAATCAAACAAAAATGTTTCCATGGTGTGTATTGTTGTTCATTTTCATCAAATTAAGAAAATAAAACCCAGAATAAATCATTCAAGACAAGAAATGAGCATAAAAGATGCCTCATCGCAAGTGTTAATGTTAGTAAAAGAGCCAAAATTTCAAAAAATATCGCGAAAAACAACAATCTTCCATTATAGAGTGAATGTTTGAGGTGTATAGAAGGCATTTATTACATTTTTAGACATTTTAATTTTTCTCATTTTTCCATGAAAAGTGCCAATACCCCCCCCTTTGGGTTCTAGGTGAAATTCTCACTCGACACAAATCAAACAAAAATGTTTCCATGGTGTGTATTGTTGTTCATTTTCATCAAATAAACAAAATAAAACCCAGAATAAATCATTAAAGATAAGAAATGAGCATAAAAGATGCCTCATCGCAAGTGTTAATGTTAGTAAAAGAGCCAAAATTTCAAAAAATATCGCGAAAAACAACAATCTTCCATTATAGAGTGAATGTTTGAGGTGTATAGAAGGCATTTATTTCATTTTTAGAAATTTTAATTTTTCTCATTTTTCCATGAAAAGTGCCAATACCCCCCCCTTTGGGTTCTGGGTGAAATTCTCACTCGACACAAATCAAACAAAAATGTTTCCATGGTGTTTATTGTTGTTCATTTTCATCAAATAAACAAAATAAAACCCAGAATAAATCATTCAAGACAAGAAATGAGCATAAAAGATGCCTCATCGCAAGTGTTAATGTTAGTAAAAGAGCCCAAATTTCAAAAAATATCGCGAAAAACAACAATCTTCCATTATAGAGTGAATGTTTGAGGTGTATAGAAGGCATTTATTTCATTTTTAGAAATTTTAATTTTTCTCATTTTTCCATGAAAAGTGCCAATACCCTCCCCTTTGGGTTCTAGGTGAAATTCTCACTCGACAGAAATCAAACAAAAATGTTTCCATGGTGTGTATTGTTGTTCATTTTCATCAAATAAACAAAATAAAACCCAGAATAAATCATTCAAGACAAGAAATGAGCATAAAAGATGCCTCATCGCAAGTGTTAATGTTAGTAAAAGAGCCCAAATTTAAAAAAATATTGCGAAAAACAACAATCTTCCATTATAGAGTGAATGTTTGAGGTGTATAGAAGGCATTTATTTCATTTTTAGAAATTTTAATTTTTCTCATTTTTCCATGAAAAGTGCCAATACCCCCCCCTTTGGGTTCTAGGTGAAATTCTCACTCGACACAAATCAAACAAAAATGTTTCAATGGTGTGTATTGTTGTTCATTTTCATCAAATAAACAAAATAAAACCCAGAATAAATCATTCAAGACAAGAAATGAGCATAAAAGATGCCTCATCGCAAGTGTTAATGTAAGTAAAAGAGCCCAAATTTAAAAAAATATTGCGAAAAACAACAATCTTTCATTATAGAGTGAATGTTTGAGGTGTATAGAAGGCATTTATTTCATTTTTAGAAATTTAATTTTTCTCATTTTTCCATGAAAAGTGCCAATACCCCCCCCTTTGGGTTCTAGGTGAAATTCTCACTCGACACAAATCAAACAAAAATGTTTCCATGGTGTGTATTGTTACTCATTTTCATCAAATAAACAAAATAAAACCCAGAATAAATCATTCAAGACAAGAAATGAGCATAAAAGATGCCTCATCGCAAGTGTTAATGTTAGCAAAAGAGCCCAAAATTCAAAAAATATCGCGAAAAACAACAATCTTCCATTATAGAGTGAATGTTTGAGGTGTATAGACGGCATTTATTACATTTTTAGAAATTTTAATTTTTCTCATTTTTCCATGAAAAGTGCCAATACCCCCCCCTTTGGGTTCTAGGTGAAATTCTCACTCGACACAAATCAAAGAAAAATGTTTCCATGGTGTGTATTGTTGTTCATTTTCATCTAATAAACAAAATAAAACCCAGAATAAGTCATTCAAGACAAGAAATGAGCATAAAAGATGCCTCATCGCAAGTGTTAATGTAAGTAAAAGAGCCCAAATTTAAAAAAATATCGCGAAAAACAACAATCTTCCATTATAGAGTGAATGTTTGAGGTGTATAGAAGGCATTTATTTCATTTTTAGAAATTTTAATTTTTCTCATTTTTCCATGAAAAGTGCCAACCCCCCTTTGGGTTCTAGGTGAAATTCTCACTCGACACAAATCAAACAAAAATGTTTTCATGGTGTTAATTCTTGTTCATTTTCATCAAATAAACAAAATAAAACCCAGAATAAATCATTCAAGACAAGAAATGAGCATAAAAGATGCCTCATCGCAAGTGTTAATGTTAGTAAAAGAACCCAAATTTCAAAAAATATTGCGAAAAACAACAATCTTCCATTATAGAGTGAATGTTTGAGGTGTATAGAAGGCATTTATTTCATTTTTAGAAATTTTAATTTTTCTCATTTATCCATGAAAAGTGCCAATACGTGCCCTTTGGGTTCTAGGTGAAATTCTCACTCGACACAAATCAAACAAAAATGTTTCCATGGTGTGTATTGTTGTTCATTTCATCAAATAAACAAAATAAAACCCAGAATAAATCATTCAAGACAAGAAATGAGCATAAAAGATGCCTCATCGCAAGTGTTAATGTTAGTAAAAGAGCCCAAATTTAAAAAAATATTGCGAAAAACAACAATCTTCCATTATAGAGTGAATGTTTGAGGTGTATAGAAGGCATTTATTTCATTTTTAGAAATTTTAATTTTTCTCATTTTTCCATGAAAAGTGCCAATACCCCCCCCTTTGGGTTCAAGGTGAAATTCTCAATCGACACAAATCAAACAAAAATGTTTCCATGGTGTGTATTGTTGTTCATTTTCATCAAATAAACAAAATAAAACCCAGAATAAATCATTCAAGACAAGAAATGAGCACAAAAGATGCCTCATCGCAAGTGTTAATGTTAGTAAAAGAGCCCAAATTTCAAAAAATATCGCGAAAAACAACAATCTTCCATTATAGAGTGAATGTTTGAGGTGTATAGAAGGCATTTATTTCATTTTTAGAAATTTTAATTTTTCTCATTTTTCCATGAAAAGTGCCAACCCCCCCCTTTGGGTTCTAGGTGAAATTCTCACTCGACACAAATCAAACAAAAATGTTTTCAGGGTGTTAATTGTTGTTCATTTTCATCAAATAAACAAAATAAAACCCAGAATAAATCATTCAAGACAAGAAATGAGCATAAAAGATGCCTCATCGCAAGTGTTAATGTTAGTAAAAGAGCCCAAATTTCAAAAAATATTGCGAAAAACAACAATCTTTCATTATAGAGTGAATGTTTGAGGTGTATAGAATGCATTTATTTCATTTTTAGAAATTTTAATTTTTCGCATTTTTCCTTGAAAAGTGCCAATACCCCCCCCTTTGGGTTCAAGGTGAAATTGTCACTCGACACAAATCAAACAAAAATGTTTCTATGGTGTGTATTGTTGTTCATTTTCATCAAATAAACAAAATAAAACTAAGAATAAATCATTAAAGATAAGAAATGAGCATAAAAGATGCCTCATCGCTAGTGTTAATGTTAGTAAAAGAGCCAAAATTTCAAAAAATATCGCGAAAAACAACAATCTTCCATTGTAGAGTGAATGTTTGAGGTGTATAGAAGGCATTTATTACATTTTTAGAAATTTTAATTTTTCTCATTTTTCCATGAAAAGTGCCAATACCCCCACCTTTGGGTTCTAGGTGAAATTCTCACTCGACACAAATCAAACAAAAATGTTTCCATGGTGTGTATTGTTGTTCATTTTCATCAAATTAAGAAAATAAAACCCAGAATAAATCATTCAAGACAAGAAATGAGCATAAAAGATGCCTCATCGCAAGTGTTAATGTTAGTAAAAGAGCCAAAATTTCAAAAAATATCGCGAAAAACAACAATCTTCCATTATAGAGTGAATGTTTGAGGTGTATAGAAGGCATTTATTACATTTTTAGAAATTTTAATTTTTCTCATTTTTCCATGAAAAGTGCCAATACCCCCCCCTTTGGGTTCTAGGTGAAATTCTCACTCGACACAAATCAAACAAAAATGTTTCCATGGTGTGTATTGTTGTTCATTTTCATCAAATAAACAAAATAAAACCCAGAATAAATCATTAAAGATAAGAAATGAGCATAAAAGATGCCTCATCGCAAGTGTTAATGTTAGTAAAAGAGCCAAAATTTCAAAAAATATCGCGAAAAACAACAATCTTCCATTATAGAGTGAATGTTTGAGGTGTATAGAAGGCATTTATTTCATTTTTAGAAATTTTAATTTTTCTCATTTTTCCATGAAAAGTGCCAATACCCCCCCCTTTGGGTTCTGGGTGAAATTCTCACTCGACACAAATCAAACAAAAATGTTTCCATGGTGTTTATTGTTGTTCATTTTCATCAAATAAACAAAATAAAACCCAGAATAAATCATTCAAGACAAGAAATGAGCATAAAAGATGCCTCATCGCAAGTGTTAATGTTAGTAAAAGAGCCCAAATTTCAAAAAATATCGCGAAAAACAACAATCTTCCATTATAGAGTGAATGTTTGAGGTGTATAGAAGGCATTTATTTCATTTTTAGAAATTTTAAATTTTCTCATTTTTCCATGAAAAGTGCCAATACCCTCCCCTTTGGGTTCTAGGTGAAATTCTCACTCGACAGAAATCAAACAAAAATGTTTCCATGGTGTGTATTGTTGTTCATTTTCATCAAATAAACAAAATAAAACCCAGAATAAATCATTCAAGACAAGAAATGAGCATAAAAGATGCCTCATCGCAAGTGTTAATGTTAGTAAAAGAGCCCAAATTTAAAAAAATATTGCGAAAAACAACAATCTTCCATTATAGAGTGAATGTTTGAGGTGTATAGAAGGCATTTATTTCATTTTTAGAAATTTTAATTTTTCTCATTTTTCCATGAAAAGTGCCAATACCCCCCCCTTTGGGTTCTAGGTGAAATTCTCACTCGACACAAATCAAACAAAAATGTTTCCATGGTGTGTATTGTTACTCATTTTCATCAAATAAACAAAATAAAACCCAGAATAAATCATTCAAGACAAGAAATGAGCATAAAAGATGCCTCATCGCAAGTGTTAATGTTAGTAAAAGAGCCCAAAATTCAAAAAATATCGCGAAAAACAACAATCTTCCATTATAGAGTGAATGTTTGAGGTGTATAGACAGCATTTATTACATTTTTAGAAATTTTAATTTTTCTCATTTTTCCATGAAAAGTGCCAATACCCCCCCCTTTGGGTTCTAGGTGAAATTCTCACTCGACACAAATCAAAGAAAAATGTTTCCATGGTGTGTATTGTTGTTCATTTTCATCAAATAAACAAAATAAAACCCAGAATAAATCATTCAAGACAAGAAATGAGCATAAAAGATGCCTCATCGCAAGTGTTAATGTAAGTAAAAGAGCCCAAATTTAAAAAAATATCGCGAAAAACAACAATCTTCCATTATAGAGTGAATGTTTGAGGTGTATAGAAGGCATTTATTTCATTTTTAGAAATTTTAATTTTTCTCATTTTTCCATGAAAAGTGCCAATACCCCTTTGGGTTCTAGGTGAAATTCTCACTCGACACAAATCAAACAAAAATGTTTTCATGGTGTTAATTGTTGTTCATTTTCATCAAATAAACAAAATAAAACCCAGAATAAATCATTCAAGACAAGAAATGAGCATAAAAGATGCCTCATCGCAAGTGTTAATGTTAGTAAAAGAACCCAAATTTCAAAAAATATTGCGAAAAACAACAATCTTCCATTATAGAGTGAATGTTTGAGGTGTATAGAAGGCATTTATTTCATTTTTAGAAATTTTAATTTTTCTCATTTATCCATGAAAAGTGCCAATACGTGCCCTTTGGGTTCTAGGTGAAATTCTCACTCGACACAAATCAAACAAAAATGTTTCCATGGTGTGTATTGTTGTTCATTTCATCAAATAAACAAAATAAAACCCAGAATAAATCATTCAAGACAAGAAATTAGCATAAAAGATGCCTCATCGCAAGTGTTAATGTTAGTAAAAGAGCCCAAATTTAAAAAAATATTGCGAAAAACAACAATCTTCCATTATAGAGTGAATGTTTGAGGTGTATAGAAGGCATTTATTTCATTTTTAGAAATTTTAATTTTTCTCATTTTTCCATGAAAAGTGCCAATACCCCCCCCTTTGGGTTCTAGGTGAAATTCTCACTCGACACAAATCAAACAAAAATGTTTCCATGGTGTTTATTGTTGTTCATTTTCATCAAATAAACAAAATAAAACCCAGAATAAATCATTCAAGACAAGAAATGAGCATAAAAGATGCCTCATCGCAAGTGTTAATGTTAGTAAAAGAGCCCAAATTTGAAAAAATATTGCGAAAAACAACAATCTTCCATTATAGAGTGAATGTTTGAGGTGTATAGACGGCATTTATTACATTTTTAGAAATTTTAATTTTTCTCATTTTTCCATGAAAAGTGCCAATACCCCGCCCTTTGGGTTCTAGGTGAAATTCTCACTCGACACAAATCAAACAAAAATGTTTCCATGGTGTGTATTGTTACTAATTTTCATCAAATAAACAAAATAAAACCCAGAATAAATCATTCAAGACAAGAAATGAGCATAAAAGATGCCTCATCGCAAGTGTTAATGTAAGTAAAAGAGCCCAAATTTAAAAAAATATTGCGAAAAACAACAATCTTTCATTATAGGGTGAATGTTTGAGGTGTATAGAAGGCATTTATTACATTTTTAGAAATTTTAATTTTTCTCATTTTTCCATGAAAAGTGCCAATACCCCCCCCTTTGGGTTCAAGGTGAAATTGTCACTCGACACAAATCAAACAAAAATGTTTCTATGGTGTGTATTGTTGTTCATTTTCATCAAATAAACAAAATAAAACTAAGAATAAATCATTAAAGATAAGAAATGAGCATAAAAGATGCCTCATCGCTAGTGTTAATGTTAGTAAAAGAGCCAAAATTTCAAAAAATATCGCGAAAAACAACAATCTTCCATTGTAGAGTGAATGTTTGAGGTGTATAGAAGGCATTTATTACATTTTTAGAAATTTTAATTTTTCTCATTTTTCCATGAAAAGTGCCAATACCCCCACCTTTGGGTTCTAGGTGAAATTCTCACTCGACACAAATCAAACAAAAATGTTTCCATGGTGTGTATTGTTGTTCATTTTCATCAAATTAAGAAAATAAAACCCAGAATAAATCATTCAAGACAAGAAATGAGCATAAAAGATGCCTCATCGCAAGTGTTAATGTTAGTAAAAGAGCCAAAATTTCAAAAAATATCGCGAAAAACAACAATCTTCCATTATAGAGTGAATGTTTGAGGTGTATAGAAGGCATTTATTACATTTTTAGAAATTTTAATTTTTCTCATTTTTCCATGAAAAGTGCCAATACCCCCCCCTTTGGGTTCTAGGTGAAATTCTCACTCGACACAAATCAAACAAAAATGTTTCCATGGTGTGTATTGTTGTTCATTTTCATCAAATAAACAAAATAAAACCCAGAATAAATCATTAAAGATAAGAAATGAGCATAAAAGATGCCTCATCGCAAGTGTTAATGTTAGTAAAAGAGCCAAAATTTCAAAAAATATCGCGAAAAACAACAATCTTCCATTATAGAGTGAATGTTTGAGGTGTATAGAAGGCATTTATTTCATTTTTAGAAATTTTAATTTTTCTCATTTTTCCATGAAAAGTGCCAATACCCCCCCCTTTGGGTTCTGGGTGAAATTCTCACTCGACACAAATCAAACAAAAATGTTTCCATGGTGTTTATTGTTGTTCATTTTCATCAAATAAACAAAATAAAACCCAGAATAAATCATTCAAGACAAGAAATGAGCATAAAAGATGCCTCATCGCAAGTGTTAATGTTAGTAAAAGAGCCCAAATTTCAAAAAATATCGCGAAAAACAACAATCTTCCATTATAGAGTGAATGTTTGAGGTGTATAGAAGGCATTTATTTCATTTTTAGAAATTTTAAATTTTCTCATTTTTCCATGAAAAGTGCCAATACCCTCCCCTTTGGGTTCTAGGTGAAATTCTCACTCGACAGAAATCAAACAAAAATGTTTCCATGGTGTGTATTGTTGTTCATTTTCATCAAATAAACAAAATAAAACCCAGAATAAATCATTCAAGACAAGAAATGAGCATAAAAGATGCCTCATCGCAAGTGTTAATGTTAGTAAAAGAGCCCAAATTTAAAAAAATATTGCGAAAAACAACAATCTTCCATTATAGAGTGAATGTTTGAGGTGTATAGAAGGCATTTATTTCATTTTTAGAAATTTTAATTTTTCTCATTTTTCCATGAAAAGTGCCAATACCCCCCCCTTTGGGTTCTAGGTGAAATTCTCACTCGACACAAATCAAACAAAAATGTTTCCATGGTGTGTATTGTTACTCATTTTCATCAAATAAACAAAATAAAACCCAGAATAAATCATTCAAGACAAGAAATGAGCATAAAAGATGCCTCATCGCAAGTGTTAATGTTAGTAAAAGAGCCCAAAATTCAAAAAATATCGCGAAAAACAACAATCTTCCATTATAGAGTGAATGTTTGAGGTGTATAGACAGCATTTATTACATTTTTAGAAATTTTAATTTTTCTCATTTTTCCATGAAAAGTGCCAATACCCCCCCCTTTGGGTTCTAGGTGAAATTCTCACTCGACACAAATCAAAGAAAAATGTTTCCATGGTGTGTATTGTTGTTCATTTTCATCAAATAAACAAAATAAAACCCAGAATAAATCATTCAAGACAAGAAATGAGCATAAAAGATGCCTCATCGCAAGTGTTAATGTAAGTAAAAGAGCCCAAATTTAAAAAAATATCGCGAAAAACAACAATCTTCCATTATAGAGTGAATGTTTGAGGTGTATAGAAGGCATTTATTTCATTTTTAGAAATTTTAATTTTTCTCATTTTTCCATGAAAAGTGCCAACCCCCCTTTGGGTTCTAGGTGAAATTCTCACTCGACACAAATCAAACAAAAATGTTTTCATGGTGTTAATTGTTGTTCATTTTCATCAAATAAACAAAATAAAACCCAGAATAAATCATTCAAGACAAGAAATGAGCATAAAAGATGCCTCATCGCAAGTGTTAATGTTAGTAAAAGAACCCAAATTTCAAAAAATATTGCGAAAAACAACAATCTTCCATTATAGAGTGAATGTTTGAGGTGTATAGAAGGCATTTATTTCATTTTTAGAAATTTTAATTTTTCTCATTTATCCATGAAAAGTGCCAATACGTGCCCTTTGGGTTCTAGGTGAAATTCTCACTCGACACAAATCAAACAAAAATGTTTCCATGGTGTGTATTGTTGTTCATTTCATCAAATAAACAAAATAAAACCCAGAATAAATCATTCAAGACAAGAAATTAGCATAAAAGATGCCTCATCGCAAGTGTTAATGTTAGTAAAAGAGCCCAAATTTAAAAAAATATTGCGAAAAACAACAATCTTCCATTATAGAGTGAATGTTTGAGGTGTATAGAAGGCATTTATTTCATTTTTAGAAATTTTAATTTTTCTCATTTTTCCATGAAAAGTGCCAATACCCCCCCCTTTGGGTTCTAGGTGAAATTCTCACTCGACACAAATCAAACAAAAATGTTTCCATGGTGTTTATTGTTGTTCATTTTCATCAAATAAACAAAATAAAACCCAGAATAAATCATTCAAGACAAGAAATGAGCATAAAAGATGCCTCATCGCAAGTGTTAATGTTAGTAAAAGAGCCCAAATTTGAAAAAATATTGCGAAAAACAACAATCTTCCATTATAGAGTGAATGTTTGAGGTGTATAGACGGCATTTATTACATTTTTAGAAATTTTAATTTTTCTCATTTTTCCATGAAAAGTGCCAATACCCCGCCCTTTGGGTTCTAGGTGAAATTCTCACTCGACACAAATCAAACAAAAATGTTTCCATGGTGTGTATTGTTACTAATTTTCATCAAATAAACAAAATAAAACCCAGAATAAATCATTCAAGACAAGAAATGAGCATAAAAGATGCCTCATCGCAAGTGTTAATGTAAGTAAAAGAGCCCAAATTTAAAAAAATATTGCGAAAAACAACAATCTTTCATTATAGGGTGAATGTTTGAGGTGTATAGAAGGCATTTATTACATTTTTAGAAATTTTAATTTTTCTCATTTTTCCATGAAAAGTGCCAATACCCCCCCCTTTGGGTTCTAGGTGAAATTCTCACTCGACTCAAATCAAACAAAAATGTTTCCATGGTGTTAATTGTTGTTCATTTTCAACAAATAAACAAAATAAAACCCAGAATAAATCATTCAAGACAAGAAATGAGCATAAAAGATGCCTCATCGCAAGTGTTAATGTTAGTAAAAGAGCCCAAAATTCAAAAAATATCGCGAAAAACAACAATCTTCCATTATAGAGTGAATGTTTGAGGTGTATAGACGGCATTTATTACATTTTTAGAAATTTTAATTTTTCTCATTTTTCCATGAAAAGTGCCAATACCCCCCCCTTTGGGTTCTAGGTGAAATTCTCACTCGACACAAATCAAAGAAAAATGTTTCCATGGTGTGTATTGTTGTTCATTTTCATCAAATAAACAAAATAAAACCCAGAATAAATCATTCAAGACAAGAAATGAGCATAAAAGATGCCTCATCGCAAGTGTTAATGTAAGTAAAAGAGCCCAAATTTAAAAAAATATCGCGAAAAACAACAATCTTCCATTATAGAGTGAATGTTTGAGGTGTATAGAAGGCATTTATTTCATTTTTAGAAATTTTAATTTTTCTCATTTTTCCATGAAAAGTGCCAACCCCCCCCTTTGGGTTCTAGGTGAAATTCTCACTCGACACAAATCAAACAAAAATGTTTTCAGGGTGTTAATTGTTGTTCATTTTCATCAAATAAACAAAATAAAACCCAGAATAAATCATTCAAGACAAGAAATGAGCATAAAAGATGCCTCATCGCAAGTGTTAATGTTAGTAAAAGAGCCCAAATTTCAAAAAATATTGCGAAAAACAACAATCTTCCATTATAGAGTGAATGTTTGAGGTGTATAGAAGGCATTTATTTCATTTTTAGAAATTTTAATTTTTCCCATTTTTCCATGAAAAGTGCCAATACCCTCCCCTTTGGGTTCTAGGTGAAATTCTCACTCGACACAAATCAAACAAAAATGTTTCCATGGTGTGTATTGTTGTTCATTTTCATCAAATAAACAAAATAAAACCCAGAATAAATCATTCAAGACATGAAATGAGTATAAAAGATGCCTCATCGCAAGTGTTAATGTTAGTAAAAGAGCCCAAATTTAAAAAAATATTGCGAAAAACAACAATCTTCCATTATAGAGTGAATGTTTGAGGTGTATAGAAGGCATTTATTTCATTTTTAGAAATTTTAATTTTTCTCATTTTTCCATGAAAAGTGCCAATACCCCCCCCTTTGGGTTCTAGGTGAAATTCTCACTCGACACATATCAAACAAAAATGTTTCCATGGTGTGTATTGTTGATCATTTTCATCAAATAAACAAAATAAAACCCAGAATAAATCATTCAAGACAAGAAATGAGCATAAAAGATGCCTCATCGCAAGTGTTAATGTAAGTAAAAGAGCCCAAATTTAAAAAAATATTGCGAAAAACAACAATCTTCCATTATAGAGTGAATGTTTGAGGTGTATAGACGGCATTTATTACATTTTTAGAAATTTTAATTTTTCTCATTTTTCCATGAAAAGTGCCAATACCCCCCCCTTTGGGTTCTAGGTGAAATTCTCACTCGACACAAATCAAACAAAAATGTTTCCATGGTGTGTATTGTTGTTCATTTTCATCAAATAAACAAAATAAAACCCAGAATAAATCATTCAAGACAAGAAATGAGCATAAAAGATGCCTCATCGCAAGTGTTAATGTAAGTAAAAGAGCCCAAATTTAAAAAAATATTGCGAAAAACAACAATCTTTCATTATAGAGTGAATGTTTGAGGTGTATAGAAGGCATTTATTTCATTTTTAGAAATTTAATTTTTCTCATTTTTCCATGAAAAGAGCCAATACCCCCCCCTTTGGGTTCTAGGTGAAATTCTCACTCGACACAAATCAAACAAAAATGTTTCCATGGTGTGTATTGTTGTTCATTTTCATCAAATAAACAAAATAAAACCCAGAATAAATCATTCAAGACAAGAAATGAGCATAAAAGATGCCTCATCGCAAGTGTTAATGTTAGTAAAAGAGCCCAAAATTCAAAAAATATCGCGAAAAACAACAATCTTCCATTATAGAGTGAATGTTTGAGGTGTATAGACGGCATTTATTACATTTTTAGAAATTTTAATTTTTCTCATTTTTCCATGAAAAGTGCCAATACCCCCCCCCCCCCTTTGGGTTCTAGGTGAAATTCTCACTCGACACAAATCAAACAAAAATGTTTCCATGGTGTTTATTGTTCTTCATTTTCATCAAATAAACAAAATAAAACCCAGAATAAATCATTCAAGACAAGAAATGAGCATAAAAGATGCCTCATCGCAAGTGTTAATGTTAGTAAAAGAGCCCAAATTTGAAAAAATATTGCGAAAAACAACAATCTTCCATTATAGAGTGAATGTTTGAGGTGTATAGAAGGCATTTATTTCATTTTTAGAAATTTTAATTTTTCTCATTTTTCCATGAAAAGTGCCAATACCCCCCCCCCTTTGGGTTCTAGGTGAAATTCTCACTCGACACAAATCAAACAAAAATGTTTCCATGGTGTTTATTGTTGTTCATTTTCATCAAATAAACAAAATAAAACCCAGAATAAATCATTCAAGACAAGAAATGAGCATAAAAGATGCCTCATCGCAAGTGTTAATGTTAGTAAAAGAGCCCAAATTTGAAAAAATATTTCGAAAAACAACAATCTTCCATTATAGAGTGAATGTTTGAGGTGTATAGAAGGCATTTATTTCATTTTTAGAAATTTTAATTTTTCTCATTTTTCCATGAAAAGTGGCAATACCCCCCCCCCCCCCTTTGGGTTCTAGGTGAAATTCTCACTCGACACAATCAAACAAAAATGTTTCCATGGTGTGTATTGTTGTTCATTTTCATCAAATAAACAAAATAAAACCCAGAATAAATCATTCAAGACAAGAAATGAGCATAAAAAATGCCTCATCGCAAGTGTTAATGTTAGTAAAAGAGCCCAAATTTGAAAAAATATTTCGAAAAACAACAATCTTCCATTATAGAGTGAATGTTTGAGGTGTATAGAAGGCAATTATTTCATTTTTAGAAATTTTAATTTTTCTCATTTTTCCATGAAAAGTGGCAATACCCCCCCCTTTGGGTTCTAGGTGAAATTCTCACTCGACTCAAATCAAACAAAAATGTTTCCATGGTGTTAATTGTTGTTCATTTTCATCAAATAAACAAAATAAAACCCAGAATAAATCATTCAAGACAAGAAATGAGCATAAAAGATGCCTCATCGCAAGTGTTAATGTTAGTAAAAGAGCCCAAATTTCAAAAAATATTGCGAAAAACAACAATCTTCCATTATAGAGTGAATGTTTGAGGTGTATAGAAGGCATTTATTTCATTTTTAGAAATTTTAATTTTTCTCATTTTTCCATGAAAAGTGCCAATACCCCCCCCCCCCTTTGGGTTCTAGGTGAAATTCTCACTCGACACAAATCAAACAAAAATGTTTCCATGGTGTTTATTGTTGTTCATTTTCATCAAATAAACAAAATAAAACCCAGAATAAATCATTCAAGACAAGAAATGAGCATAAAAGATTCCTCATCGCAAGTGTTAATGTTAGTAAAAGAGCCCAAATTTGAAAAAATATTTCGAAAAACAACAATCTTTCATTATAGAGTGAATGTTTGAGGTGTATAGAAGGCATTTATTTCATTTTTAGAAATTTTAATTTTTCTCATTTCTCCATGAAAAGTGCCAATACCCCCCCCTTTGGGTTCTAGGTGAAATTCTCACTCGACTCAAATCAAACAAAAATGTTTCCATGGTGTGTATTGTTGTTCATTTTCATCAAATAAACAAAATAAAACCCAGAATAAATCATTCAAGACAAGAAATGAGCATAAAAGATGCCTCATCGCAAGTGTTAATGTTAGTAAAAGAGCCCAAATTTAAAAAAATATTGCGAAAAACAACAATCTTCCATTATAGAGTGAATGTTTGAGGTGTATAGAAGGCATTTATTTCATTTTTAGAAATTTTAATTTTTCTCATTTTTCCATGAAAAGTGCCTATACCCCCCCCTTTGGGTTCTAGGTGAAATTCTCACTCGACACAAATCAAACAAAAATGTTTCCATGGTGTGTATTGTTGTTCATTTTCATCTAATAAACAAAATAAAACCCAGAATAAATCATTAAAGACAAGAAATGAGCATAAAAGATGCCTCATCGCAAGTGTTAATGTTAGTAAAAGAGCCCAAATTTCAAAAAATATTTCGAAAAACAACAATCTTCCATTATAGAGTGAATGTTTGAGGTGTATAGAAGGCATTTATTTCATTTTTAGAAATTTTAATTTTTCTCATTTTTCCATGAAAAGTGGCAATACCCCCCCCTTTGGGTTCTGGGTGAAATTCTCACTCGACACAAATCAAACAAAAATGTTTCCATGGTGTGTATTGTTGTTCATTTTCATCAAATAAACAAAATAAAACCCAGAATAAATCATTCAAGACAAGAAATGAGCATAAAAGATGCCTCATCGCAAGTGTTAATGTTAGTAAAAGAGCCCAAATTTCAAAAAATATTGCGAAAAACAACAATCTTCCATTATAGAGTGAATGTTTGAGGTGTATAGAAGGCATTTATTTCATTTTTAGAAATTTTAATTTTTCTCATTTTTCCATGAAAAGTGCCAATCCCCCCCCCCCTTTGGGTTCTAGGTGAAATTCTCACTCAACACAAATGAAACAAAAATGTTTCCATGGTGTTTATTGTTGTTCATTTTCATCAAATAAACAAAATAAAACCCAGAATAAATCATTCAAGACAAGAAATGAGCATAAAAGATGCCTCATCGCAAGTGTTAATGTTAGTAAAAGTGCCCAAATTTGAAAAAATATTTCGAAAAACAACAATCTTCCATAATAGAGTGAATGTTTGAGGTGTATAGAAGGCATTTATTTCATTTTTAGAAATTTTAATTTTTCTCATTTTTTATTGAAAAGTGCCAATACCCCCCCCCTTTGGGTTCTAGGTGAAATTCTCACTCGACACAAATCAAACAAAAATGTTTCCATGGTGTGTATTGTTGTTCATTTTCATCAAATAAACAAAATAAAACCCAGAATAAATCATTCAAGACAAGAAATGAGCATAAAAGATGCCTCATCGCAAGTGTTAATGTTAGTAAAAGAGCCCAAATTTAAAAAAATATTGCGAAAAACAACAATCTTCCATTATAGAGTGAATGTTTGAGGTGTATAGAAGGCATTTATTTCATTTTTAGAAATTTTAATTTTTCTCATTTTTCCATGAAAAGTGCCAATACCCCCCCCTTTGGGTTCTAGGTGAAATTCTCACTCGACACATATCAAACAAAAATGTTTCCATGGTGTGTATTGTTGTTCATTTTCATCAAATAAACAAAATAAAACCCAGAATAAATCATTCAAGACAAGAAATGAGCATAAAAGATGCCTCATCGCAAGTGTTAATGTAAGTAAAAGAGCCCAAATTTAAAAAAATATTGCGAAAAACAACAATCTTTCATTATAGAGTGAATGTTTGAGGTGTATAGAAGGCATTTATTTCATTTTTAGAAATTTAATTTTTCTCATTTTTCCATGAAAAGAGCCAATACCCCCCCCTTTGGGTTCTAGGTGAAATTCTCACTCGACACAAATCAAACAAAAATGTTTCCATGGTGTGTATTGTTGTTCATTTTCATCAAATAAACAAAATAAAACCCAGAATAAATCATTCAAGACAAGAAATGAGCATAAAAGATGCCTCATCGCAAGTGTTAATGTTAGTAAAAGAGCCCAAAATTCAAAAAATATCGCGAAAAACAACAATCTTCCATTATAGAGTGAATGTTTGAGGTGTATAGACGGCATTTATTACATTTTTAGAAATTTTAATTTTTCTCATTTTTCCATGAAAAGTGCCAATACCCCCCCCCCCCCCCTTTGGGTTCTAGGTGAAATTCTCACTCGACACAAATCAAACAAAAATGTTTCCATGGTGTTTATTGTTCTTCATTTTCATCAAATAAACAAAATAAAACCCAGAATAAATCATTCAAGACAAGAAATGAGCATAAAAGATGCCTCATCGCAAGTGTTAATGTTAGTAAAAGAGCCCAAATTTGAAAAAATATTGCGAAAAACAACAATCTTCCATTATAGAGTGAATGTTTGAGGTGTATAGAAGGCATTTATTTCATTTTTAGAAATTTTAATTTTTCTCATTTTTCCATGAAAAGTGCCAATACCCCCCCCCCCTTTGGGTTCTAGGTGAAATTCTCACTCGACACAAATCAAACAAAAATGTTTCCATGGTGTTTATTGTTGTTCATTTTCATCAAATAAACAAAATAAAACCCAGAATAAATCATTCAAGACAAGAAATGAGCATAAAAGATGCCTCATCGCAAGTGTTAATGTTAGTAAAAGAGCCCAAATTTGAAAAAATATTTCGAAAAACAACAATCTTCCATTATAGAGTGAATGTTTGAGGTGTATAGAAGGCATTTATTTCATTTTTAGAAATTTTAATTTTTCTCATTTTTCCATGAAAAGTGGCAATACCCCCCCCCCCCCTTTGGGTTCTAGGTGAAATTCTCACTCGACACAATCAAACAAAAATGTTTCCATGGTGTGTATTGTTGTTCATTTTCATCAAATAAACAAAATAAAACCCAGAATAAATCATTCAAGACAAGAAATGAGCATAAAAAATGCCTCATCGCAAGTGTTAATGTTAGTAAAAGAGCCCAAATTTGAAAAAATATTTCGAAAAACAACAATCTTCCATTATAGAGTGAATGTTTGAGGTGTATAGAAGGCAATTATTTCATTTTTAGAAATTTTAATTTTTCTCATTTTTCCATGAAAAGTGGCAATACCCCCCCCTTTGGGTTCTAGGTGAAATTCTCACTCGACTCAAATCAAACAAAAATGTTTCCATGGTGTTAATTGTTGTTCATTTTCATCAAATAAACAAAATAAAACCCAGAATAAATCATTCAAGACAAGAAATGAGCATAAAAGATGCCTCATCGCAAGTGTTAATGTTAGTAAAAGAGCCCAAATTTCAAAAAATATTGCGAAAAACAACAATCTTCCATTATAGAGTGAATGTTTGAGGTGTATAGAAGGCATTTATTTCATTTTTAGAAATTTTAATTTTTCTCATTTTTCCATGAAAAGTGCCAATACCCCCCCCCCCCTTTGGGTTCTAGGTGAAATTCTCACTCGACACAAATCAAACAAAAATGTTTCCATGGTGTTTATTGTTGTTCATTTTCATCAAATAAACAAAATAAAACCCAGAATAAATCATTCAAGACAAGAAATGAGCATAAAAGATTCCTCATCGCAAGTGTTAATGTTAGTAAAAGAGCCCAAATTTGAAAAAATATTTCGAAAAACAACAATCTTTCATTATAGAGTGAATGTTTGAGGTGTATAGAAGGCATTTATTTCATTTTTAGAAATTTTAATTTTTCTCATTTCTCCATGAAAAGTGCCAATACCCCCCCCTTTGGGTTCTAGGTGAAATTCTCACTCGACTCAAATCAAACAAAAATGTTTCCATGGTGTGTATTGTTGTTCATTTTCATCAAATAAACAAAATAAAACCCAGAATAAATCATTCAAGACAAGAAATGAGCATAAAAGATGCCTCATCGCAAGTGTTAATGTTAGTAAAAGAGCCCAAATTTAAAAAAATATTGCGAAAAACAACAATCTTCCATTATAGAGTGAATGTTTGAGGTGTATAGAAGGCATTTATTTCATTTTTAGAAATTTTAATTTTTCTCATTTTTCCATGAAAAGTGCCTATACCCCCCCCTTTGGGTTCTAGGTGAAATTCTCACTCGACACAAATCAAACAAAAATGTTTCCATGGTGTGTATTGTTGTTCATTTTCATCTAATAAACAAAATAAAACCCAGAATAAATCATTAAAGACAAGAAATGAGCATAAAAGATGCCTCATCGCAAGTGTTAATGTTAGTAAAAGAGCCCAAATTTCAAAAAATATTTCGAAAAACAACAATCTTCCATTATAGAGTGAATGTTTGAGGTGTATAGAAGGCATTTATTTCATTTTTAGAAATTTTAATTTTTCTCATTTTTCCATGAAAAGTGGCAATACCCCCCCCTTTGGGTTCTGGGTGAAATTCTCACTCGACACAAATCAAACAAAAATGTTTCCATGGTGTGTATTGTTGTTCATTTTCATCAAATAAACAAAATAAAACCCAGAATAAATCATTCAAGACAAGAAATGAGCATAAAAGATGCCTCATCGCAAGTGTTAATGTTAGTAAAAGAGCCCAAATTTCAAAAAATATTGCGAAAAACAACAATCTTCCATTATAGAGTGAATGTTTGAGGTGTATAGAAGGCATTTATTTCATTTTTAGAAATTTTAATTTTTCTCATTTTTCCATGAAAAGTGCCAATCCCCCCCCCCCTTTGGGTTCTAGGTGAAATTCTCACTCAACACAAATGAAACAAAAATGTTTCCATGGTGTTTATTGTTGTTCATTTTCATCAAATAAACAAAATAAAACCCAGAATAAATCATTCAAGACAAGAAATGAGCATAAAAGATGCCTCATCGCAAGTGTTAATGTTAGTAAAAGTGCCCAAATTTGAAAAAATATTTCGAAAAACAACAATCTTCCATAATAGAGTGAATGTTTGAGGTGTATAGAAGGCATTTATTTCATTTTTAGAAATTTTAATTTTTCTCATTTTTTATTGAAAAGTGCCAATACCCCCCCCCTTTGGGTTCTAGGTGAAATTCTCACTCGACACAAATCAAACAAAAATGTTTCCATGGTGTGTATTGTTGTTCATTTTCATCAAATAAACAAAATAAAACCCAGAATAAATCATTCAAGACAAGAAATGAGCATAAAAGATGCCTCATCGCAAGTGTTAATGTTAGTAAAAGAGCCCAAATTTCAAAAAATATTGCGAAAAACAACAATCTTCCATTATAGAGTGAATGTTTGAGGTGTATAGAAGGCATTTATTTCATTTTTAGAAATTTTAATTTTTCTCATTTTTCCATGAAAAGTGGCAATACCCCCCACTTTGGGTTCTGGGTGAAATTCTCACTCGACACAAATCAAACAAAAATGTTTCCATGGTGTGTATTGTTGTTCATTTTCATCAAATAAACAAAATAAAACCCAGAATAAATCATTCAAGACATGAAATGAGCATAAAAGATGCCTCATCGCAAGTGTTAATGTTAGTAAAAGAGCCCAAATTTCAAAAAATATCGCGAAAAACAACAATCTTCCATTATAGAGTGAATGTTTGAGGTGTATAGAAGGCATTTATTTCATTTTTAGAAATTTTAATTTTTCTCATTTTTCCATGAAAAGTGCCAATACCCCCCTTTGGGTTCTAGGTGAAATTCTCACTCGACTCAAATCAAACAAAAATGTTTCCATGGTGTTAATTGTTTTTCATTTTCATCAAATAAACAAAATAAAACCCAGAATAAATCATTAAAGACAAGAAATGAGCATAAAAGATGCCTCATCGCAAGTGTTAATGTTAGTAAAAGAGCCCAAAATTCAAAAAATATCGCGAAAAACAACAATCTTCCATTATAGAGTGAATGTTTGAGGTGTATAGACGGCATTTATTACATTTTTAGAAATTTTAATTTTTTTCATTTTTCCATGAAAAGTGCCAATACCCCCCCCCCTTTGGGTTCTAGGTGAAATTCTCACTCGACACAAATCAAACAAAAATGTTTCCATGGTGTTTATTGTTGTTCATTTTCATCAAATAAACAAAATAAAACCCAGAATAAATCATTCAAGACAAGAAATGAGCATAAAAGATGCCTCATCGCAAGTGTTAATGTTAGTAAAAGAGCCCAAATTTGAAAAAATATTGCGAAAAACAACAATCTTCCATTATAGAGTGAATGTTTGAGGTGTATAGAAGGCATTTATTTCATTTTTAGAAATTTTAATTTTTCTCATTTTTTATTGAAAAGTGCCAATACCCCCCCCTTTGGGTTCTAGGTGAAATTCTCACTCGACACAAATCAAACAAAAATGTTTCCATGGTGTGTATTGTTGTTCATTTTCATCAAATAAACAAAATAAAACCCAGAATAAATCATTCAAGACAAGAAATGAGCATAAAAGATGCCTCATCGCAAGTGTTAATGTTAGTAAAAGAGCCCAAATTTCAAAAAATATTGCGAAAAACAACAATCTTCCATTATAGAGTGAATGTTTGAGGTGTATAGAAGGCATTTATTTCATTTTTAGAAATTTTAATTTTTCTCATTTTTCCATGAAAAGTGCCAATACCCCCCCCTTTGGGTTCTAGGTGAAATTCTCACTCGACTCAAATCAAACAAAAATGTTTCCATGGTGTGTATTGTTGTTCATTTTCATCAAATAAACAAAATAAAACCCAGAATAAATCATTCAAGACAAGAAATGAGCATAAAAGATGCCTCATCGCAAGTGTTAATGTTAGTAAAAGAGCCCAAATTTAAAAAAATATTGCGAAAAACAACAATCTTCCATTATAGAGTGAATGTTTGAGGTGTATAGAAGGCATTTATTTCATTTTTAGAAATTTTAATTTTTCTCATTTTTCCATGAAAAGTGCCTATACCCCCCCCTTTGGGTTCTAGGTGAAATTCTCACTCGACACATATCAAACAAAAATGTTTCCATGGTGTGTATTGTTGTTCATTTTCATCTAATAAACAAAATAAAACCCAGAATAAATCATTAAAGACAAGAAATGAGCATAAAAGATGCCTCATCGCAAGTGTTAATGTTAGTAAAAGAGCCCAAATTTCAAAAAATATTTCGAAAAACAACAATCTTCCATTATAGAGTGAATGTTTGAGGTGTATAGAAGGCATTTATTTCATTTTTAGAAATTTTAATTTTTCTCATTTTTCCATGAAAAGTGGCAATACCCCCCCCTTTGGGTTCTGGGTGAAATTCTCACTCGACACAAATCAAACAAAAATGTTTCCATGGTGTGTATTGTTGTTCATTTTCATCAAATAAACAAAATAAAACCCAGAATAAATCATTCAAGACAAGAAATGAGCATAAAAGATGCCTCATCGCAAGTGTTAATGTTAGTAAAAGAGCCCAAATTTCAAAAAATATTGCGAAAAACAACAATCTTCCATTATCGAGTGAATGTTTGAGGTGTATAGAAGGCATTTATTTCATTTTTAGAAATTTTAATTTTTCTCATTTTTTATTGAAAAGTGCCAATACCCCCCCCCCCCTTTGGGTTCTAGGTGAAATTCTCACTCGACACAAATCAAACAAAAATGTTTCCATGGTGTTAATTGTTGTTCATTTTCATCAAATAAACAAAATAAAACCCAGAATAAATCATTCAAGACAAGAAATGAGCATAAAAGATGCCTCATCGCAAGTGTTAATGTTAGTAAAAGAGCCCAAATTTGAAAAAATATTTCGAAAAACAACAATCTTCCATTATAGAGTGAATGTTTGAGGTGTATAGAAGGCATTTATTTCATTTTTAGAAATTTTAATTTTTCTCATTTTTCCATGAAAAGTGGCAATACCCCCCACTTTGGGTTCTGGGTGAAATTCTCACTCGACACAAATCAAACAAAAATGTTTCCATGGTGTGTATTGTTGTTCATTTTCATCAAATAAACAAAATAAAACCCAGAATAAATCATTCAAGACATGAAATGAGCATAAAAGATGCCTCATCGCAAGTGTTAATGTTAGTAAAAGAGCCCAAATTTCAAAAAATATCGCGAAAAACAACAATCTTCCATTATAGAGTGAATGTTTGAGGTGTATAGAAGGCATTTATTTCATTTTTAGAAATTTTAATTTTTCTCATTTTTCCATGAAAAGTGCCAATACCCCCCCCTTTGGGTTCTAGGTGAAATTCTCACTCGACTCAAATCAAACAAAAATGTTTCCATGGTGTTAATTGTTTTTCATTTTCATCAAATAAACAAAATAAAACCCAGAATAAATCATTAAAGACAAGAAATGAGCATAAAAGATGCCTCATCGCAAGTGTTAATGTTAGTAAAAGAGCCCAAAATTCAAAAAATATCGCGAAAAACAACAATCTTCCATTATAGAGTGAATGTTTGAGGTGTATAGACGGCATTTATTACATTTTTAGAAATTTTAATTTTTTTCATTTTTCCATGAAAAGTGCCAATACCCCCCCCCCTTTGGGTTCTAGGTGAAATTCTCACTCGACACAAATCAAACAAAAATGTTTCCATGGTGTTTATTGTTGTTCATTTTCATCAAATAAACAAAATAAAACCCAGAATAAATCATTCAAGACAAGAAATGAGCATAAAAGATGCCTCATCGCAAGTGTTAATGTTAGTAAAAGAGCCCAAATTTGAAAAAATATTGCGAAAAACAACAATCTTCCATTATAGAGTGAATGTTTGAGGTGTATAGAAGGCATTTATTTCATTTTTAGAAATTTTAATTTTTCTCATTTTTTATTGAAAAGTGCCAATACCCCCCCCTTTGGGTTCTAGGTGAAATTCTCACTCGACTCAAATCAAACAAAAATGTTTCCATGGTGTTTATTGTTGTTCATTTTCATCAAATAAACAAAATAAAACCCAGAATAAATCATTCAAGACAAGAAATGAGCATAAAAGATGCCTCATCGCAAGTGTTAATGTTAGTAAAAGAGCCCAAATTTGAAAAAATATTGCGAAAAACAACAATCTTCCATTATAGAGTGAATGTTTGAGGTGTATAGAAGGCATTTATTTCATTTTTAGAAATTTTAATTTTTCTCATTTTTTATTGAAAAGTGCCAATACCCCCCCCTTTGGGTTCTAGGTGAAATTCTCACTCGACACAAATCAAACAAAAATGTTTCCATGGTGTGTATTGTTGTTCATTTTCATCAAATAAACAAAATAAAACCCAGAATAAATCATTCAAGACATGAAATGAGCATAAAAGATGCCTCATCGCAAGTGTTAATGTTAGTAAAAGAGCCCAAATTTCAAAAAATATCGCGAAAAACAACAATCTTCCATTATAGAGTGAATGTTTGAGGTGTATAGAAGGCATTTATTTCATTTTTAGAAATTTTAATTTTTCTCATTTTTCCATGAAAAGTGCCAATACCCCCCCCTTTGGGTTCTAGGTGAAATTCTCACTCGACTCAAATCAAACAAAAATGTTTCCATGGTGTTAATTGTTTTTCATTTTCATCAAATAAACAAAATAAAACCCAGAATAAATCATTAAAGACAAGAAATGAGCATAAAAGATGCCTCATCGCAAGTGTTAATGTTAGTAAAAGAGCCCAAAATTCAAAAAATATCGCGAAAAACAACAATCTTCCATTATAGAGTGAATGTTTGAGGTGTATAGACGGCATTATTACATTTTTAGAAATTTTAATTTTTTTCATTTTTCCATGAAAAGTGCCAATACCCCCCCCCCTTTGGGTTCTAGGTGAAATTCTCACTCGACACAAATCAAACAAAAATGTTTCCATGGTGTTTATTGTTGTTCATTTTCATCAAATAAACAAAATAAAACCCAGAATAAATCATTCAAGACAAGAAATGAGCATAAAAGATGCCTCATCGCAAGTGTTAATGTTAGTAAAAGAGCCCAAATTTGAAAAAATATTTCGAAAAACAACAATCTTCCATAATAGAGTGAATGTTTGAGGTGTATAGAAGGCATTTATTTCATTTTTAGAAATTTTAATTTTTCTCATTTTTTATTGAAAAGTGCCATACCCCCCCCCTTTGGGTTCTAGGTGAAATTCTCACTCGACACAAATCAAACAAAAATGTTTCCATGGTGTGTATTGTTGTTCATTTTCATCAAATAAACAAAATAAAACCCAGAATAAATCATTCAAGACAAGAAATGAGCATAAAAGATGCCTCATCGCAAGTGTTAATGTTAGTAAAAGAGCCCAAATTTCAAAAAATATTGCGAAAAACAACAATCTTCCATTATAGAGTGAATGTTTGAGGTGTATAGAAGGCATTTATTTCATTTTTAGAAATTTTAATTTTTCTCATTTTTCCATGAAAAGTGCCAATCCCCCCCCCCCTTTGGGTTCTAGGTGAAATTCTCACTCAACACAAATGAAACAAAAATGTTTCCATGGTGTTTATTGTTGTTCATTTTCATCAAATAAACAAAATAAAACCCAGAATAAATCATTCAAGACAAGAAATGAGCATAAAAGATGCCTCATCGCAAGTGTTAATGTTAGTAAAAGTGCCCAAATTTGAAAAAATATTTCGAAAAACAACAATCTTCCATAATAGAGTGAATGTTTGAGGTGTATAGAAGGCATTTATTTCATTTTTAGAAATTTTAATTTTTCTCATTTTTTATTGAAAAGTGCCAATACCCCCCCCCTTTGGGTTCTAGGTGAAATTCTCACTCGACACAAATCAAACAAAAATGTTTCCATGGTGTGTATTGTTGTTCATTTTCATCAAATAAACAAAATAAAACCCAGAATAAATCATTCAAGACAAGAAATGAGCATAAAAGATGCCTCATCGCAAGTGTTAATGTTAGTAAAAGAGCCCAAATTTCAAAAAATATTGCGAAAAACAACAATCTTCCATTATAGAGTGAATGTTTGAGGTGTATAGAAGGCATTTATTTCATTTTTAGAAATTTTAATTTTTCTCATTTTTCCATGAAAAGTGCCAATACCCCCTTTGGGTTCTAGGTGAAATTCTCACTCGACTCAAATCAAACAAAAATGTTTCCATGGTGTTAATTGTTTTTCATTTTCATCAAATAAACAAAATAAAACCCAGAATAAATCATTAAAGACAAGAAATGAGCATAAAAGATGCCTCATCGCAAGTGTTAATGTTAGTAAAAGAGCCCAAAATTCAAAAAATATCGCGAAAAACAACAATCTTCCATTATAGAGTGAATGTTTGAGGTGTATAGACGGCATTTATTACATTTTTAGAAATTTTAATTTTTTTTCATTTTTCCATGAAAAGTGCCAATACCCCCCCCCCTTTGGGTTCTAGGTGAAATTCTCACTCGACACAAATCAAACAAAAATGTTTCCATGGTGTTTATTGTTGTTCATTTTCATCAAATAAACAAAATAAAACCCAGAATAAATCATTCAAGACAAGAAATGAGCATAAATGATGCCTCATCGCAAGTGTTAATGTTAGTAAAAGAGCCCAAATTTGAAAAAATATTGCGAAAAACAACAATCTTCCATTATAGAGTGAATGTTTGAGGTGTATAGAAGGCATTTATTTCATTTTTAGAAATTTTAATTTTTCTCATTTTTTATTGAAAAGTGCCAATACCCCCCCCTTTGGGTTCTAGGTGAAATTCTCACTCGACACAAATCAAACAAAAATGTTTCCATGGTGTGTATTGTTGTTCATTTTCATCAAATAAACAAAATAAAACCCAGAATAAATCATTCAAGACAAGAAATGAGCATAAAAGATGCCTCATCGCAAGTGTTAATGTTAGTAAAAGAGCCCAAATTTCAAAAAATATTGCGAAAAACAACAATCTTCCATTATAGAGTGAATGTTTGAGGTGTATAGAAGGCATTTATTTCATTTTTAGAAATTTTAATTTTTCTCATTTTTTCCATGAAAAGTGCCAATACCCCCCCCTTTGGGTTCTAGGTGAAATTCTCACTCGACTCAAATCAAACAAAAATGTTTCCATGGTGTGTATTGTTGTTCATTTTCATCAAATAAACAAAATAAAACCCAGAATAAATCATTCAAGACAAGAAATGAGCATAAAGATGCCTCATCGCAAGTGTTAATGTTAGTAAAAGAGCCCAAATTTAAAAAAATATTGCGAAAAACAACAATCTTCCATTATAGAGTGAATGTTTGAGGTGTATAGAAGGCATTTATTTCATTTTTAGAAATTTTAATTTTTCTCATTTTTCCATGAAAAGTGCCTATACCCCCCCCTTTGGGTTCTAGGTGAAATTCTCACTCGACACATATCAAACAAAAATGTTTCCATGGTGTGTATTGTTGTTCATTTTCATCTAATAAACAAAATAAAACCAGAATAAATCATTAAAGACAAGAAATGAGCATAAAAGATGCCTCATCGCAAGTGTTAATGTTAGTAAAAGAGCCCAAATTTCAAAAAATATTTCGAAAAACAACAATCTTCCATTATAGAGTGAATGTTTGAGGTGTATAGAAGGCATTTATTTCATTTTTAGAAATTTAATTTTTCTCATTTTTCCATGAAAAGTGGCAATACCCCCCCCCCTTTGGGTTCTGGGTGAAATTCTCACTCGACACAATCAAACAAAAATGTTTCCATGGTGTGTATTGTTGTTCATTTTCATCAAATAAACAAAATAAAACCCAGAATAAATCATTCAAGACAAGAAATGAGCATAAAAGATGCCTCATCGCAAGTGTTAATGTTAGTAAAAGAGCCCAAATTTCAAAAAATATTGCGAAAAACAACAATCTTCCATTATCGAGTGAATGTTTGAGGTGTATAGAAGGCATTTATTTCATTTTTAGAAATTTTAATTTTTCTCATTTTTTATTGAAAAGTGCCAATACCCCCCCCCCCCTTTGGGTTCTAGGTGAAATTCTCACTCGACACAAATCAAACAAAAATGTTTCCATGGTGTTATTGTTGTTCATTTTCATCAAATAAACAAAATAAAACCCAGAATAAATCATTCAAGACAAGAAATGAGCATAAAAGATGCCTCATCGCAAGTGTTAATGTTAGTAAAAGAGCCCAAATTTGAAAAAATATTTCGAAAAACAACAATCTTCCATTATAGAGTGAATGTTTGAGGTGTATAGAAGGCATTTATTTCATTTTAGAAATTTTAATTTTTCTCATTTTTCCATGAAAAGTGGCAATACCCCCCACTTTGGGTTCTGGGTGAAATTCTCACTCGACACAAATCAAACAAAAATGTTTCCATGGTGTGTATTGTTGTTCATTTTCATCAAATAAACAAAATAAAACCCAGAATAAATCATTCAAGACATGAAATGAGCATAAAAGATGCCTCATCGCAAGTGTTAATGTTAGTAAAAGAGCCCAAATTTCAAAAAATATCGCGAAAAACAACAATCTTCCATTATAGAGTGAATGTTTGAGGTGTATAGAAGGCATTTATTTCATTTTTAGAAATTTTAATTTTTCTCATTTTTCCATGAAAAGTGCCAATACCCCCCCCCTTTGGGTTCTAGGTGAAATTCTCACTCGACTCAAATCAAACAAAAATGTTTCCATGGTGTTAATTGTTTTTCATTTTCATCAAAATAAACAAAATAAAACCCAGAATAAATCATTAAAGACAAGAAATGAGCATAAAAGATGCCTCATCGCAAGTGTTAATGTTAGTAAAAGAGCCCAAAATTCAAAAAATATCGCGAAAAACAACAATCTTCCATTATAGAGTGAATGTTTGAGGTGTATAGACGGCATTTATTACATTTTTAGAAATTTTAATTTTTTTCATTTTTCCATGAAAAGTGCCAATACCCCCCCCCCCCTTTGGGTTCTAGGTGAAATTCTCACTCGACACAAATCAAACAAAAATGTTTCCATGGTGTTTATTGTTGTTCATTTTCATCAAATAAACAAAATAAAACCCAGAATAAATCATTCAAGACAAGAAATGAGCATAAAAGATGCCTCATCGCAAGTGTTAATGTTAGTAAAAGAGCCCAAATTTGAAAAAATATTGCGAAAAACAACAATCTTCCATTATAGAGTGAATGTTTGAGGTGTATAGAAGCATTTATTTCATTTTTAGAAATTTTAATTTTTCTCATTTTTTATTGAAAAGTGCCAATACCCCCCCCTTTGGGTTCTAGGTGAAATTCTCACTCGACTCAAATCAAACAAAAATGTTTCCATGGTGTTTATTGTTGTTCATTTTCATCAAATAAACAAAATAAAACCCAGAATAAATCATTCAAGACAAGAAATGAGCATAAAAGATGCCTCATCGCAAGTGTTAATGTTAGTAAAAGAGCCCAAATTTGAAAAAATATTGCGAAAAACAACAATCTTCCATTATAGAGTGAATGTTTGAGGTGTATAGAAGGCATTTATTTCATTTTTAGAAATTTTAATTTTTCTCATTTTTTATTGAAAAGTGCCAATACCCCCCCCTTTGGGTTCTAGGTGAAATTCTCACTCGACACAAATCAACAAAAATGTTCCATGGTGTGTATTGTTGTTCATTTTCATCAAATAAACAAATAAAACCCAGAATAAATCATTCAAGACATGAAATGAGCATAAAAGATGCCTCATCGCAAGTGTTAATGTTAGTAAAAGAGCCAAATTTCAAAAAATATCGCGAAAAACAACAATCTTCCATTATAGAGTGAATGTTTGAGGTGTATAGAAGGCATTTATTTCATTTTTAGAAATTTTAATTTTTCTCATTTTTCCATGAAAAGTGCCAATACCCCCCCCTTTGGGTTCTAGGTGAAATTCTCACTCGACTCAAATCAAACAAAAATGTTTCATGGTGTTAATTGTTTTTCATTTTCATCAAATAAACAAAATAAAACCCAGAATAAATCATTAAAGACAAGAAATGAGCATAAAAGATGCCTCATCGCAAGTGTTAATGTTAGTAAAAGAGCCCAAAATTCAAAAATATCGCGAAAAACAACAATCTTCCATTATAGAGTGAATGTTTGAGGTGTATAGACGGCATTTATTACATTTTTAGAAATTTTAATTTTTTTCATTTTTCCATGAAAAGTGCCAATACCCCCCCCCCTTTGGGTTCTAGGTGAAATTCTCACTCGACACAAATCAAACAAAAATGTTTCCATGGTGTTTATTGTTGTTCATTTTCATCAAATAAACAAAATAAACCCAGAATAAATCATTCAAGACAAGAAATGAGCATAAAAGATGCCTCATCGCAAGTGTTAATGTTAGTAAAAGAGCCCAAATTTGAAAAAATATTTCGAAAAACAACAATCTTCCATAATAGAGTGAATGTTTGAGGTGTATAGAAGGCATTTATTTCATTTTTAGAAATTTTAATTTTTCTCATTTTTTATTGAAAAGTGCCAATACCCCCCCCCCTTTGGGTTCTAGGTGAAATTCTCACTCGACACAAATCAAACAAAAATGTTTCCATGGTGTGTATTGTTGTTCATTTTCATCAAATAAACAAAATAAAACCAGAATAAATCATTCAAGACAAGAAATGAGCATAAAAGATGCCTCATCGCAAGTGTTATGTTAGTAAAAGAGCCCAAATTTCAAAAAATATTGCGAAAAACAACAATCTTCCATTATAGAGTGAATGTTTGAGGTGTATAGAAGGCATTTATTTCATTTTTAGAAATTTTAATTTTTCTCATTTTTCCATGAAAAGTGGCAATACCCCCCACTTTGGGTTCTGGGTGAAATTCTCACTCGACACAAATCAAACAAAAATGTTTCCATGGTGTGTATTGTTGTTCATTTTCATCAAATAAACAAAATAAAACCCAGAATAAATCATTCAAGACATGAAATGAGCATAAAAGATGCCTCATCGCAAGTGTTAATGTTAGTAAAAGAGCCCAAATTTCAAAAAATATCGCGAAAAACAACAATCTTCCATTATAGAGTGAATGTTTGAGGTGTATAGAAGGCATTTATTTCATTTTTAGAAATTTTAATTTTTCTCATTTTTCCATGAAAAGTGCCAATACCCCCCCTTTGGGTTCTAGGTGAAATTCTCACTCGACTCAAATCAAACAAAAATGTTTCCATGGTGTTAATTGTTTTTCATTTCATCAAATAAACAAAATAAAACCCAGAATAAATCATTAAAGACAAGAAATGAGCATAAAAGATTGCCTCATCGCAAGTGTTAATGTTAGTAAAAGAGCCCAAAATTCAAAAAATATCGCGAAAAACAACAATCTTCCATTATAGAGTGAATGTTTGAGGTGTATAGACGGCATTTATTACATTTTTAGAAATTTTAATTTTTTTCATTTTTCCATGAAAAGTGCCAATACCCCCCCCCCTTTGGGTTCTAGGTGAAATTCTCACTCGACACAAATCAAACAAAAATGTTTCCATGGTGTTTATTGTTGTTCATTTTCATCAAATAAACAAAATAAAACCCAGAATAAATCATTCCAGACAAGAAATGAGCATAAAAGATGCCTCATCGCAAGTGTTAATGTTAGTAAAAGAGCCCAAATTTGAAAAAATATTGCGAAAAACAACAATCTTCCATTATAGAGTGAATGTTTGAGGTGTATAGAAGGCATTTATTTCATTTTTAGAAATTTTAATTTTTCTCATTTTTTATTGAAAAGTGCCAATACCCCCCCCTTTGGGTTCTAGGTGAAATTCTCACTCGACACAAATCAAACAAAAATGTTTCCATGGTGTGTATTGTTGTTCATTTTCATCAAATAAACAAAATAAAACCCAGAATAAATCATTCAAGACAAGAAATGAGCATAAAAGATGCCTCATCGCAAGTGTTAATGTTAGTAAAAGAGCCCAAATTTCAAAAATATTGCGAAAAAACAACAATCTTCCATTATAGAGTGAATGTTTGAGGTGTATAGAAGGCATTTATTTCATTTTTAGAAATTTTAATTTTCTCATTTTTCCATGAAAAGTGCCAATACCCCCCCCTTTGGGTTCTAGGTGAAATTCTCACTCGACTCAAATCAAACAAAAATGTTTCCATGGTGTGTATTGTTGTTCATTTTCATCAAATAAACAAAATAAAACCCAGAATAAATCATTCAAGACAAGAAATGAGCATAAAAGATGCCTCATCGCAAGTGTTAATGTTAGTAAAAGAGCCCAAATTTAAAAAAATATTGCGAAAAACAACAATCTTCCATTATAGAGTGAATGTTTGAGGTGTATAGAAGGCATTTATTTCATTTTTAGAAATTTTAATTTTTCTCATTTTTCCATGAAAAGTGCCTATACCCCCCCCTTTGGGTTCTAGGTGAAATTCTCACTCGACACATATCAAACAAAAATGTTTCCATGGTGTGTATTGTTGTTCATTTTCATCTAATAAACAAAATAAAACCCAGAATAAATCATTAAAGACAAGAAATGAGCATAAAAGATGCCTCATCGCAAGTGTTAATGTTAGTAAAAGAGCCCAAATTTCAAAAAATATTTCGAAAAACAACAATCTTCCATTATAGAGTGAATGTTTGAGGTGTATAGAAGGCATTTATTTCATTTTTAGAAATTTTAATTTTTCTCATTTTTCCATGAAAAGTGGCAATACCCCCCCCTTTGGGTTCTGGGTGAAATTCTCACTCGACACAAATCAAACAAAAATGTTT
>NW_027287392.1:0-67287 GCF_022747635.1 Hetaerina americana | reverse complement strand
AAAAATGTGAAAAATTAAAATATCTAAAAATGAAATAAATGCCTTCTATACACCTCAAACATTCACTCTTTAATGGAAGATTGTTGTTTTTGGCGGTATTTTTGGAAATGTGGGCTCTTTTACTAACATTAACACTTGCGCTGAGGCATCTTTTATGCTCATTTCTTGCCTTTAATGATTTATTCTGGGTTTTATTTTGTTTATTTGATGAAAATGAACAACAATACACACCATGGAAACATTTTTGTTTGAATCGTGTCGAGTGAGATTTTCACCTAGAACCCAAAGGGGGCACTTGGTATTGGCACTTTTCATGGAAAAATGTGAAAAATTAAAATTTCTAACAATGAAATAAATGCCTTCTATAATCCTCAAACATTCACTCTATAATGGAAGATTGTTGTTTTTCGCGGTATTTTTGGAAATGTGGGCTTTTTTACTAACATTAACACTTCCGCTGAGGCATCTTTTATGCTCATTTCTTGTCTTTAATGATTTATTCTGGGTATTATTTTGTTTATTTGATGAAAATGAACAACAATGCACACCATGGAAACATTTTTGTTTGATTCGTGTCGAGTGAGATTTTCACCTAGAACCCAAAGGGGGGGGGGATTGGCACTTTTCATGGAAAAATGTGAATAATTAAAATTTCTAAAAATGAAATAAATGCCTTCTATACACCTCAAACATTCACTCTATAATGGAAGATTGTTGTTTTTCGCAATATTTTTGGAAATTTGGGCTCTTTTACTAACATTTACACTTGCGCTGAGGCATCTTTTATGCTCATTTCTTGTCTTTAATGATTTATTCTGGGTTTTATTTTGTTTATTTGATGAAAATGAACAACAATACACACCATGGAAACATTTTTGTTTGATTCGTGTCGAGTGAGATTTTCCCCTATAACCTAAAGGGGGGCTTTGCACTTTTCATGGAAAAATGTGAAAAATTAAAATTTCTAAAAATGAAATAAATGCCTTCTATACACCTCAAACATTCACTCTATAATGGAAGATTGTTGTTTTTTGCAATATTTTTGGAAATTTGGGCTCTTTTACTAACATTAACACTTGCGCTGAGGCATCTTTTATGCTCATTTCTTGTCTTTAATGATTTATTCTGGGTTTTATTTTGTTTATTTGATGAAAATGAACAACAATACACACCATGGAAACATTTTTGTTTGATTCGTGTCGAGTGAGATTTTCACCTAGAACCCAAAGGGGGGTATTGCCACTTTTCATGGAAAAATGTGAAAAATTAAAATTTTAAAAAATGAAATAAATGCCTTCTATACACCTCAAACATTCACTCTATAAGGGAAGATTGTTGTTTTTCGCAATTTTTTTGGAAATTTGGGCTCTTTTACTAACATTAACACTTGCGCTGAGGCATCTTTTATGTCCATTTCTTGTCTTTAATGATTTATTCTGGGTTTTATTTTGTTTATTTGATGAAAATGAACAACAATACACACCATGGAAACATTTTTGTTTGATTCGTGTCGAGTGAGATTTTCACCTAGAACCCAAAGGGGGGGGTATTGGCACTTTTCATGGAAAAATGTGAAAAATTAAAATTTCTAAAAATGAAATAAATGCCTTCTATACTCCTCAAACATTCACTCTTTAATGGAAGATTGTTGTTTTTCGCAATATTTTTGGAAATTTGGGCTCTTTTACTAACATTAACTCATGCGCTGAGGCATCTTTTATGCTCATTTCTTGTCTTTAATGATTTATTCTGGGTTTTATTTTGTTTATTTGATGAAAATTAACAAGAATACACACCATGGAAACATTTTTGTTTGATTCGTGTCGAGTGAGATTTTCACCTAGAACCCAAAGGGGGGGGGTATTGGCACTTTTCAAGAAAAAATGTGAAAAATTAAATTTCTAAAAATGAAATAAATGCCTTCTATACACCTCAAACATTCACTCTATAATGGAAGATTGTTGTTCTTCGCAATATTTTTGGAAATTTGGGGTCTTTTACTAACATTAACACTTGCGCTGAGGCATCTTTTATCCTCATTTCTTGTCTTTAATGATGTTTTCTTGGTTTTATTTTTTTTTGATGAAAATGAACAACAATACACACCATGGAAACATTTTTGTTTGATTCGTGTTGAGTGAGATTTTCACCTAGAACCCAAAGGGGGGGTATTGGCACTTTTCATGGAAAAATGTGAAAAATTAAAATTTCTAAAAATGAAATAAATGCCTTCTATACACCTCAAACATTCACTCTATAATGGAAGATTGTTGTTTTTCGCGGTATTATTGGAAATGTGGGCTCTTTTACTAACATTAACACTTGCGCTGAGGCATCTTTTATGCTCATTTCTTGTCTTTAATGATTTATTCTGGGTTTTATTTTGTTTATTTGATGAAAATGAACAACAATACACACGATGGAAACATTTTTGTTTGATTCGTGTCGAGTGAGATTTTCACCTAGAACCCAAAGGGGGGGTATTGGAATTTTTCATGGAAAAATATGAAAAATTAAAATTTCTAAAATGACATAAATGCCTTCTATACACCTAAGTATTCAATCTATAATGGAAGATTGTTGTTTACGCAATATTTTTGGAAATTTGGGCTCTTTTACTAACATTAACACTTGCGCATCTTTTATGCTCATTTCTTGTCTTTAATGATTTATTCTGGGTTTAATTTTTTTTTGATGAAAATGAACAACAATACACACCATGGAAACATTTTTGTTTGATTCGTGTTGACTGAGATTTTCACCTAGAACCCAAAGGGGGGGGGTATTGGCACTTTTCATGGAAAATGTGAAAAATTAAAATTTCTAAAAATGAAATAAATTCCTTCTATACACCTCAAACATTCACTCTATAATGGAAGATTGTTTTTTTTCGCGGTATTATTGGAAATGTGGGCTCTTTTACTAACATTAACACTTGCGCTGAGGCATCTTTTATGCTCATTTCTTGTCTTTAATGATTTATTCTGGGTTTTATTTTGTTTATTTGATGAAAATGAACAACAATACACACCATGGAAACATTTTTGTTTGATTCGTGTCGAGTGAGATTTTCACCTAGAACCCAAAGGGGGGGGTATTGGAATTTTTCACGGAAAAATATGAAAAATTAAAATTTCTAAAATGAAATAAATGCCTTCTATACCCCTAAGCATTCAATCTATAATGGAAGATTGTTGTTTTCGCAATATTTTTGGAAATTTGGGCTCTTTTACTAACATTAACACTTGCCCTGAGGCATCTATGCTCATTTCTTGTCTTTAATGATTTATTCTGGGTTTTATTTTGTTTATTTGGTGAAAATGAACAACAATACACACCATGGAAACATTTTTGTTTGATTCGTGTCGAGTGAGATTTTCACCTAGAACCCAAAGGGGGGGGTATTGGCACTTTTCATGGAAAAATGTGAAAAATTAAAATTTCTAAAAATGAAATAAATGCCTTCTATACACCTCAAACATTCACTCTATAATGGAAGATTGTTGTTTTTCGCGGTATTTTTGGAAATGTGGGCTTTTTTACTAACATTAACACTTGCGCTGAGGCATCTTTTATGCTCATTTCTTGTCTTTAATGATTTATTCTGGGTTTTATTTTGTTTATTTGATGAAAATGAACAACAATGCACACCATGGAAACATTTTTGTTTGATTCGTGTCGAGTGAGATTTTCACCTAGAACCCAAAGGGGGGGTATTGGCACTTTTCATGGAAAAATGTGAAAAATTAAAATTCCTAAAAATGAAATAAATTCCTTCTGTACACCTCAAACATTCACTCTATAATGGAAGATTGTTGTTTTTCGCGGTATTTTTGGAAATGTGGGCTCTTTTACTAACATTAACACTTGCGCTGAGGCATCTTTTATGCTCATTTCTTGTCTTTAATGATTTATTCTGGGTTTTATTTTGTTTATTTGATGAAAATGAACAACAATACACACCTAGGAAACATTTTTGTTTGATTCGTGTCGAGTGAGATTTTCACCTAGAACCCAAAGGGGGGGGTATTGGCACTTTTCATTAATAATTTGAAAAATTAAAATTTCTAAAAATGAAATAAATGCCTTCTATACTCCTCAAACATTCACTCTTTAATGGAAGATTGTTGTTTTTCGCAATATTTTTGTAAATTTGGGCTCTTTTACTAACATTAACTCATGCGCTGAGGCATCTTTTATGCTCATTTCTTGTCTTTAATGATTTATTCTGGGTTTTATTTTGTTTATTTGAAGAAAATGAAAAACAATACACACCATGGAAACATTTTTGTTTGATTCGTGTCGAGTGAGATTTTCACCTAGAACCCAAAGGGGGGGTATTGGAATTTTTCATGGAAAAATATGAAAAATTAAAATTTCTAAAAATGAAATAAATGCCTTCTATACACCTAAGCATTCAATCTATAATGGAAGATTGTTGTTTTCGCAATATTTTTGGAAATTTGGGCTCTTTTACTAACATTAACACTTGCCCTGAGGCATCTATGCTCATTTCTTGTCTTTAATGATTTATTCTGGGTTTTATTATGTTTATTTGATGAAAATGAATACAAAACCTACCATGGAAACATTTTTGTTTGATTCGTGTCGAGTGAGATTTTTACCTAGAACCCAAAGGGGGGTGTATTGCCACTTTTCATGGAAAAATGAGAATATTTAAAATTTCTAAAAATGAAATAAATGCCTTCTATACACCTCAAACATTCACTCTGTAATGGAAGATTGTTGTTTTTCGCAATATTTTTGGAAATTTGGGCTCTTTTAGTAACATTAACACTTGCGCTGAGGCATCTTTTATGCTCATTTCTTGTCTTTAATGATTTATTCTGGGTTTTATTTTGTTTATTTGATGAAAATTAACAAAAATACACACCATGGAAACATTTTTGTTTGATTCGTGTCGAGTGAGATTTTCACCTAGAACCCAAAGGGGGGGGTATTGGCACTTTTCAGGAAAAAAAGTAAAAAATTAAAATTTCTAAAAATGAAATAAATGCCTTCTATACACCTCAAACATTCACTCTATAATGGAAGATTGTTGTTTTTCGCAATTTTTTTGGAAATTTGGGCTCTTTTACTAACATTAACACTTGCGCTGAGGCATCTTTTATGCTCATTTCTTGTCTTTAATGATTTATTCTGGGTTTTATTTTTTTTTTATGAAAATGAACAACAATACACACCATGGAAACATTTTTGTTTGATTCGTGTTGAGTGAGATTTTCACCTAGAACCCAAAGGGGGGGGTATTGGCACTTTTCATGGAAAAATGTGAAAAATTAAAATTTCTAAAAATGAAATAAATGCCTTCTATACACCTCAAACATTCACTCTATAATGGAAGATTGTTGTTTTTCGCGGTATTATTGGAAATGTGGGCTCTTTTAATAACATTAACACTTGCGCTGAGGCATCTTTTATGCTTATTTCTTGTCTTTAATGATTTATTCTGGGTTTTATTTTGTTTATTTGATGAAAATGAACAACAATACACACCATGGAAACATTTTTGTTTTTTCGTGTCGAGTGAGATTTTCACCTAGAACCCAAAGGGGGGGGTTTTGGAATTTTTCATGGAAAAATATGAAAAATTAAAATTTCTAAAAATGAAATAAATGCCTTCTATACACCTAAGCATTCAATCTATAATGGAAGATTGTTGTTTTCGCAATATTTTTGGAAATTTGGGCTCTTTTACTAACATTAACACCTGCCCTGAGGCATCTATGCTCATTTCTTGTCTTTAATGATTTATTCTGGGTTTTATTATGTTTATTTGATGAAAATGAATACAAAACCTACCATGGAAACATTTTTGTTTGATTCGTGTCGAGTGAGATTTTCACCTAGAACCCAAAGGGGGGTGTATTGCCACTTTTCATGGAAAAATGAGAATAATTATATTTTTCTAAAAATTAAATAAATGCCTTCTATACACCTCAAACATTCAATCTATAATGGAAGATTGTTGTTTTTCGCAATATTTTTGGAAATTTGGGCTCTTTTACTAACATTAACACTTGCGCTAAGGCATCTTTTATGCTCATTTCTTGTCTTTAATGATTTATTCTGGGTTTTATTTTGTTTATTTGATGAAAATGAACAACGATACAAACCATGGAAACATTTTTGTTTGATTCGTGTCGAGTGAGATTTTCACCTAGAACCCTAAGGGGGGGGTATTGGCACTTTTCAAGAAAAAATGTAAAAAATTAAAATTTCTAAAAATAAAATAAATGCCTTCTATACACCTCAAACATTCACTCTATAATGGAAGATTGTTGTTTTTCGCAATTTTTTTGGAAATTTGGGCTCTTTTACTAACATTAACACTTGCGCTGAGGCATCTTTTATGCTCATTTCTTGTCTTTAATGATTTATTCTGGGTTTTATTTTTTTTATTTGATGAAAATGAACAACAATACACATCATGGAAACATTTTTGTTTGATTCGTGTCGAGTGAGATTTTCACCTAGAACCCAAAGGGGGGTTTTAGGCCCTTTTCATGGAAAAATGTGAAAAATTAAAATTCCTAAAAATGAAATAAATGCCTTCTATACACCTCAAACATTCACTCTATAATGGAAGATTGTTGTTTTTCGCGGTATTTTTGGAAATGTGGGCTCTTTTACTAACATTAACACTTGCGCTGAGGCATCTTTTATGCTCATTTCTTGTCTTTAATGATTTATTCTGGGTTTTATTTTGTTTATTTGATGAAAATGAACAACAATACACACCATGGAAACATTTTTGTTTGATTCGTGTCGAGTGAGATTTTCACCTAGAACCCAAAGGGGGGGGTATTGGCACTTTTCATGGAAAAATGTGAAAAATAAAAATTTCTAAAAATGAAATAAATGCCTTCTATACACCTAAGGATTCAATCTATAATGGAAGATTGTTGTTTTCGCAACATTTTTGGAAATTTGGGCTCTTTTACTAACATTAACACTTGCCCTGAGGCATCTATGCTCATTTCTTGTCTTTAATGATTTCTTCTGGGTTTTATTATGTTTATTTGATGAAAATGAACAACAATACATACCATGGAAACATTTTTGTTTGATTCGTGTCGAGTGAGATTTTCACCTAGAACCCAAAGGGGGGTGTATTGCCACTTTTCATGGAAAAATGAGAATAATTAAAATTTCTAAAAATGAAATAAATGCCTTCTATACACCTCAAACATTCACTCTATAATGGAAGATTGTTGTTTTTCGCAATATTTTTGGAAATTTGGGCTCTTTTACTAACATTAACACTTGCGCTGAGGCATCTTTTATGCTCATTTCTTGTCTTTAATGATTTATTCTGGGTTTTATTTTTTTTATTTGATGAAAATAAACAACAATACACATCATGGAAACATTTTTGTTTGATTCGTGTCGAGTGAGATTTTCACCTAGAACCCAAAGGGTATTGGCACTTTTCATGGAAAAATGTGAAAAATTAAAATTCCTAAAAATGAAATAAATGCCTTCTATACACCTCAAACATTCACTCTATAATGGAAGATTGTTGTTTTTCGCGGTATTTTTGGAAATTTTGGCTCTTTTACTAACATTAACTCATGCGCTGAGGCATCTTTTATGCTCATTTCTTGTCTTTAATGATTTATTCTGGGTTTTATTTTGTTTATTTGATGAAAATGAACAACAATACACACCATGGAAACATTTTTGTTTGATTCGTGTCGAGTGAGATTTTCACCTAGAACCCAAAGGGGGGGGTATTGGCACTTTTCATGGAAAAATGTGAAAAATTAAAATTCCTAAAAATGAAATAAATTCCTTCTATACACCTCAAACATTCACTCTATAATGGAAGATTGTAGTTTTTCGCAATTTTTTTGGAAATTTGGGCTCTTTTACTAACATTAACACTTGCGCTGAGGAATCTTTTATGCTCATTTCTTGTCTTTAATGATTTATTCTGGGTTTTATTTTTTTTATTCGATGAAAATGAACAACAATACACATCATGGAAACATTTTTGTTTGATTCGTGTCGAGTGAGATTTTCACCTAGAACCCAAAGGGTATTGGCACTTTTCATGGAAAAATGTGAAAAATTAAAATTCCTAAAAATGAAATAAATGCCTTCTATACACCTCAAACATTCACTCTATAATGGAAGATTGTTGTTTTTCGCGGTATTTTTGGAAATTTGGGCTCTTTTACTAACATTAACTCATGCGCTGAGGCATCTTTTATGCTCATTTCTTGTCTTTAATGATTTATTCTGGGTTTTATTTTGTTTATTTGATGAAAATGAACAACAATACACACCATGGAAACATTTTTGTTTGATTCGTGTCGAGTGAGATTTTCACCTAGAACCCAAAGGGGGGGCATTGGCACTTTTCATGGAAAAATGTGAAAAATTAAAATTCCTAAAAATGAAATAAATTCCTTCTATACACCTCAAACATTCACTCTATAATGAAAGATTGTTGTTTTTCGCAATATTTTTGGAAATTTGGGCTCTTTTACTAACATTAACACTTGCGCTGAGGCATCTTTTATGCTCATTTCTTGTCTTCAATGATTTATTCTGGGTTTTATTTTGTTTATTTGATGAAAATGAACAACAATACACACCATGGAAACATTTTTGTTTGATTCGTGTCGAGTGAGATTTTCACCTAGAACCCAAAGGGGGGGGTATTGGCACTTTTCATTAAAAATTTGAAAAATTAAAATTTCTAAAAATGAAATAAATGCCTTCTATACTCCTCAAACATTCACTCTTTAATGGAAGATTGTTGTTTTTCGCAATATTTTTGGAAATTTGGGCTCTTTTACTAACATTAACTCATACGCTGAGGCATCTTTTATGCTCATTTCTTGTCTTTAATGATTTATTCTGGGTTTTATTTTGTTTATTTGAAGAAAATGAACAACAATACACACCATGGAAAAATTTTTGTTTGATTCGTGTCGAGTGAGATTTTCACCTAGAACCCAAAGGGGTATTGGCACTTTTCATGGAAAAATGTGAAAAATTAAAATTTCTAAAAATGAAATAAATGCCTTCTATACACCTCAAACATTCACTCTATAATGGAAGATTGTTGTTTTTCGCAATATTTTTGGAAATTTGGGCTCTTTTACTAACATTAACACTTGCGCTGAGGCATCTTTTATGCTCATTTCTTGTCTTTAATGATTTATTCTGGGTTTTATTTTGTTTATTTGATGAAAATGAACAACAATACACACCATGGAAACATTTTTGTTTGATTCGTGTCGAGTGAGATTTTCACCTAGAACCCAAAGGGGGGGGTATTGGCACTTTTCATGGAAAAATGTGAAAAATTAAAATTCCTAAAAATGAAATAAATTCCTTCTATACACCTCAAACATTCACTCTATAATGGAAGATTGTAGTTTTTCGCAATTTTTTTGGAAATTTGGGCTCTTTTACTAACATTAACACTTGCGCTGAGGAATCTTTTATGCTCATTTCTTGTCTTTAATGATTTATTCTGGGTTTTATTTTTTTTATTCGATGAAAATGAACAACAATACACATCATGGAAACATTTTTGTTTGATTCGTGTCGAGTGAGATTTTCACCTAGAACCCAAAGGGTATTGGCACTTTTCATGGAAAAATGTGAAAAATTAAAATTCCTAAAAATGAAATAAATGCCTTCTATACACCTCAAACATTCACTCTATAATGGAAGATTGTTGTTTTTCGCGGTATTTTTGGAAATTTGGGCTCTTTTACTAACATTAACTCATGCGCTGAGGCATCTTTTATGCTCATTTCTTGTCTTTAATGATTTATTCTGGGTTTTATTTTGTTTATTTGATGAAAATGAACAACAATACACACCATGGAAACATTTTTGTTTGATTCGTGTCGAGTGAGATTTTCACCTAGAACCCAAAGGGGGGGTATTGGCACTTTTCATGGAAAAATGTGAAAAATTAAAATTCCTAAAAATGAAATAAATTCCTTCTATACACCTCAAACATTCACTCTATAATGAAAGATTGTTGTTTTTCGCAATTTTTTTGGAAATTTGGGCTCTTTTACTAACATTAACACTTGCGCTGAGGCATCTTTTATGCTTATTTCTTGTCTTTAATGATTTATTCTGGGTTTTATTTTGTTTATTTGATGAAAATGAACAACAATACACACCATGGAAACATTTTTGTTTGATTCGCGTCGAGTGAGATTTTCACCTAGAACCCAAAGGGGGGGGTATTGGCACTTTTCATTAAAAATTTGAAAAATTAAAATTTCTAAAAATGAAATAAATGCCTTCTATACTCCTCAAACATTCACTCTTTAATGGAAGATTGTTGTTTTTCGCAATATTTTTGGAAATTTGGGCTCTTTTACTAACATTAACTCATACGCTGAGGCATCTTTTATGCTCATTTCTTGTCTTTAATGATTTATTCTGGGTTTTATTTTGTTTATTTGAAGAAAATGAACAACAATACACACCATGGAAACATTTTTGTTTGATTCGTGTCGAGTGAGATTTTCACCTAGAACCCAAAAGGGGGGGTATTGGCACTTTTCATGGAAAAATGTGAAAAATTAAAATTTCTAAAAATGAAATAAATGCCTTCTATACACCTCAAACATTCACTCTATAATGGAAGATTGTTGTTTTTCGTGGTATTTTTGGAAATGTGGGCTCTTTTACTAACATTAACACTTTCGCTGAGGCATCTTTTATGCTCATTTCTTGTCTTTGACGATTTATTCTGGGTTTTATTTTGTTTATTTGAAGAAAATGAACAAAATACACACCATGGAAAAATTTTTGTTTGATTCGTGTCGAGTGAGATTTTCACCTAGAACCCAAAGGGGTATTGGCACTTTTCATGGAAAAATGTGAAAAATTAAAATTTCTAAAAATGAAATAAATGCCTTCTATACACCTCAAACATTCACTCTATAATGGAAGATTGTTGTTTTTCGCAATATTTTTGGAAATTTGGGCTCTTTTACTAACATTAACACTTGCGCTGAGGCATCTTTTATGCTCATTTCTTGTCTTTAATGATTTATTCTGGGTTTTATTTTGTTTATTTGATGAAAATGAACAACAATACACACCATGGAAACATTTTTGTTTGATTCGTGTCGAGTGAGATTTTCACCTTGAACCCAAAGGGGGGGGTATTGGCACTTTTCATGGAAAAATGTGAAAAATTAAAATTTCTAAAAATGAAATAAATGCCTTCTATACACCTCAAACATTCACTCTATACTGGAAGATTGTTGTTTTTCGCGGTATTTTTGGAAATGTGGGCTCTTTTACTAACATTAACACTTTCGCTGAGGCATCTTTTATGCTCATTTCTTGTCTTTGACGATTTATTCTGGGTTTTATTTTGTTTATTTGAAGAAAATGAACAACAATACACACCATGGAAACATTTTTGTTTGATTCGTGTCGAGTGAGATTTTCACCTAGAACCCAAAGGGTATTGGCACTTTTCATGGAAAAATGTGAAAAATTAAAATTACTAAAAATGAAATAAATGCCTTCTATACACCTCAAACATTCACTCTATAATGGAAGATTGTTGTTTTTCGCAATATTTTTGGAAATTTGGGCTCTTTTACTAACATTAACACTTGCTCTGAGGCGTCTTTTATGCTCATTTCTTGTCTTTAATGATTTATTCTGGGTTTTATTTTGTTTATTTGATGAAAATGAACAACAATACACACCATGGAAACATTTTTTTTTGATTCGTGTCGAGTGAGATTTTCACCTAGAACCCAAAGGGGGGGTATTGGCACTTTTCATGGAAAAATGTGAAAAATTAAAATTTCTAAAAATGAAATAAATGCCTTCTATACACCTCAACCATTCACTCTATAATGGAAGATTGTTGTTTTTCGCAATATTTTTGGAAATTTGGGCTCTTTTACTAACATTAACACTTGCGCTGAGGCATCTTTTATGCTCATTTCTTGTCTTTAATTTTTTTATTCTGGGTTTTATTTTGTTTATTTGATGAAAATGAACAACAATACACACCATGGAAACATTTTTGTTTGATACGTGTGGAGTGAGATTTTCACCTAGAACCCAAAGGGTGGGGTATTGGCACTTTTCATGGAAAAATGTGAAAAATTAAAATTTCTAAAAATGAAATAAATGCCTTCTATACACCTCAAACATTCACTCTATAATGGAAGATTGTTGTTTTTCGCAATATTTTTGGAAATTTGGGCTCTTTTACTAACATAAACACTTGCGCTGAGGCATCTTTTATGCTCATTTCTTGTCTTTAATGATTTATTCTGGGTTTTATTTTGTTTATTTCAAGAAAACGAACAACAATACACACCATGGAAACATTTTTGTTTGATCCGTGTCGAGTGAGATTTTTACCTAGAACCCAAAGGGGGGGGCATTGGCACTTTTCATGAAAAAATGTGAAAAATTAAAATATCTAAAAATGAAATAAATGCCTTCTATACACCTCAAACATTCACTCTATAATGGAATATTGTTGTTTTTCGCAATATTTTTGGAAATTTGGGCTCTTTTACTAACATTAACACTTGCGCTGAGGCATCTTTTATGCTCATTTCTTGGCTTTAATGATTTATTCTGGGTTTTATTTTTTTTATTTGATGAAAATGAACAACAATACACACCATGGAAACATTTTTGTTTGATTCGTGTCGAGTGAGATTTTCACCTAGAACCCAAAGGGTATTGGCACTTTTCATGGAAAAATGTGAAAAATTAAAATTACTAAAAATGAAATAAATGCCTTCTATACACCTCAAACATTCACTCTATAATGGAAGATTGTTGTTTTTCGCTATATTTTTGGAAATTTGGGCTCTTTTACTAACATTAACACTTGCTCTGAGGCATCTTTTATGCTCATTTCTTGTCTTTAATGATTTATTCTGGGTTTTATTTTGTTTATTTGATGAAAATGAACAACAATACACACCATGGAAACATTTTTGTTTGATTCGTGTCGAGTGAGATTTTCACCTAGAACCCAAAGGGGGGGGTATTGGCACTTTTCATGGAAAAATGTGAAAAATTAAAATTTCTAAAAATGAAATAAATGCCTTCTATACACCTCAAACGTTCACTCTATAATGGAAGATTGTTGTTTTTCGCAATATTTTTGGAAATTTGGGCTCTTTTACTAACATTAACACTTGCGCTGAGGCATCTTTTATGCTCATTTCTTGTCTTTAATGATGTATTCTGGGTTTTATTTTGTTTTTTTGAAGAAAATGAACAACAATACACACCATGGAAACATTTTTGTTTGATTCGTGTCGAGGGAGATTTTCACCTAGAACCCAAAGGCATTGGCACTTTTCATGGAAAAATGTGAAAATTAAAATTTCTAAAAAAGAAATAAATGCCTTCTATACACCTCAAACATTAACTGTATAACGGAAGATTGTTTTTTTTTTTATTTTTGGAAATTTGGGCTCTTTTACTAACATTAACACTTGCGCTGAGGCATCTTTTATGCTCATTTCTTGTCTTTAATGATTTATTCTGGGTTGTATTTTGTTTATTTGAAGAAAATGAACAACAATACACACCATGGAAACATTTTTGTTTGATTCGTGTCGAGTGAGATTTTCACCTAGAACCCAAAGGGGGGGTAATTGGCACTTTTCATGGAAAAATGTGAAAAATTAAAATTTCTAAAAATGAAATAAATGCCTTCTATACACCTCAAACATTCACTCTATAATGGAAGATTTTTGTTTTTCGCAATATTTTTGGAAATGTGGGCTCTTTTACTAACATAAACACTTGCGCTGAGGCATCTTTTATGCTCATTTCTTGTCTTTAATGATTTATTCTGGGTTTTATTTTGTTTATTTCAAGAAAACGAACAACAATACACACCATAGAAACATTTTCGTTTGATCCGTGTCGAGTGAGATTTTTACCTAGAACCCAAAGGGGGGCATTGGCACTTTTCATGGAAAAATGTGAAAAATTAAAATTTCTAAAAATGAAATAAATGCCTTCTATACACCTCAAACATTCACTCTATAATGGAAGATTGTTGTTTTTCGCAATATTTTTGGAAATTTGGGCTCTTTTACTAACATTAACACTTGCGGTGAGGCATCTTTTATGCTCATTTCTTGTCTTTAATGATTTATTCTGGGTTTTATTTTGTTTATTTGATGAAAATAAACAACAATACACACCATGGAAACATTTTTGTTTGATTCGTGTCGAGTGAGATTTTCACCTAGAACCCAAAGGGTATTGGCACTTTTCATGGAAAAATGTGAAAGATTAAAATTTCTAAAAATGAAATAAATGCCTTCTATACACCTCAAACATTCACTCTTTAATGGAAGATTGTTGTTTTTCGCGGTATTTTTGGAAATGTGGGCTCTTTTACTAACATTAACACTTTCGCTGAGGCATCTTTTATGCTCATTTCTTGTCTTTGACGATTTATTCTGGGTTTTATTTTGACTATTTGAAGAAAATGAACAACAATGCAAACCATGGAAAAATGTTTGTTTGATTCGTGTCGAGAGAGATTTTCACCTAGAACCCAAAGGGGGGGGTATTGGCACTTTTCATGGAAAAATGTGAATAATTAAATTACTAAAAATGAAATAAATGCCTTCTATACACCTCAAACATTCACTCTATAATGGAAGATTGTTGTTTTTCGCAATATTTTTGGAAATTTTAGGCTCTTTTACAATCATTAACACGCGCTGAGGCATCTTTTATGCTCATTTCTTGTCTTTAATGATTTATTCTGGGCTTTATTTTGTTTATTTGATGAAAATGAACAACAATACACACCATGGAAACATTTTTGTTTGATTCGTGTCGAGTGAGATTTTCACCTAGAACCCAAAGGGTATTGGCACTTTTCATGGAAAAATGTGAAAAATTAAAATTACTAAAAATGAAATAAATGCCTTTTATACACCTCAAACATTCACTCTATAATGGAAGATTGTTGTTTTTCGCAATATTTTTGGAAATTTGGGCTCTTTTACTAACATTAACACTTGCTCTGAGGCATCTTTTATGCTCATTTCTTGTCTTTAATGATTTATTCTGGGTTTTATTTTGTTTATTTGATGAAAATGAACAACAATACACACCATGGAAACATTTTTGTTTGATTCGTGTCGAGTGAGATTTTCACCTAGAACCCAAAGGGGGGGTATTGGCACTTTTCATGGAAAAATGTGAAAAATTAAAATTTCTAAAAATGAAATAAATGCCTTCTATACACCTCAAACGTTCATTCTATAATGGAAGATTGTTGTTTTTCGCAATATTTTTGGAAATTTGGGCTCTTTTACTAACATTAACACTTGCGCTGAGGCATCTTTTATGCTCATTTCTTGTCTTTAATGATGTATTCTGGGTTTTATTTTGTTTTTTTGAAGAAAATGAACAACAATACACACCATGGAAACATTTTTGTTTGATTCGTGTCGAGGGAGATTTTCACCTAGAACCCAAAGGCATTGGCACTTTTCTTGGAAAAATATGAAAATTAAAATTTCTAAAAATGAAATAAATGCCTTCTATACACCTCAAACATTTACTGTATAACGGAAGATTGTTTTTTTTTTTATTTTTGGAAATTTGGGCTCTTTTACTAACATTAACACTTGCGCTGAGGCATCTTTTATGCTCATTTCTTGTCTTTAATGATTTATTCTGGGTTGTATTTTGTTTATTTGAAGAAAATGAACAACAATACACACCATGGAAACATTTTTGTTTGATTCGTGTCGAGTGAGATTTTCACCTAGAACCCAAAGGGGGGGTAATTGGCACTTTTCATGGAAAAATGTGAAAAATTAAAATTTCTAAAAATGAAATAAATGCCTTCTATACACCTCAAACATTCACTCTATAATGGAAGATTGTTGTTTTTCGCTATATTTTTGGAAATTTGGGCTCTTTTACTAACATTAACACTTGCGCTGAGGCATCTTTTATGCTCATTTCTTGTCTTTAATGATTTATTCTGGGTTTTATTTTGTTTATTTGGTGAAAATGAACAACAATACACACCATGGAAACATTTTTGTTTGATTCGTGTCGAGTGAGATTTTCACCTAGAACCCAAAGGGGGGGGTATTGGCACTTTTCATGGAAAAATGTGAAAAATAAAAATTTCTAAAAATGAAATAAATGCCTTCTATACACCTAAGGATTCAATCTATAATGGAAGATTGTTGTTTTCGCAATATTTTTGGAAATTTGTGCTCTTTTTCTAACATTAACACTTGCCCTGAGGCATCTATGCTCATTTCTTGTCTTTAATGATTTATTCTGGGTTTTATTATGTTTATTTGATGAAAATGAACAACAATACATACCATGGAAACATTTTTGTTTGATTCGTGTCGAGTGAGATTTTCACCTAGAACCCAAAGGGGGGTGTATTGCCACTTTTCATGGAAAAATGAGAATAATTAAAATTTCTAAAAATGAAATAAATGCCTTCTATACACCTCAAACATTCACTCTATAATGGAAGATTGTTTTTTTTCGCGGTTTTTTTGGAAATTTGGGCTCTCTAACTAACATTAACTCATGCGCTGAGGCATCTTTTATGCTCATTTCTTGTCTTTAATGATTTATTCTTGGTTTTATTTTGTTAATTTGATGAAAATGAACAACAATACACACCATGGAAACATTTTTGTTTGATTCGTGTCGAGTGAGATTTTCACCTAGAACCCAAAGGGGGGGGTATTGGCACTTTTCATGGAAAAATGTGAATAATTAAAATTTCTAAAAATGAAATAAATGCCTTCTATACACCTCAAACATTCACTCTATAATGGAAGATTGTTGTTTTTCGCAATATTTTTTGAAATTTGGGCTCTTTTACTAACATTAACACTTGCGCTGAGGCATCTTTTATGCTCATTTCTTGTCTTTAATGATTTATTCTGGGTTTTATTTTGTTTATTTGATGAAAATGAACAACAATACACACCATGGAAACATTTTTGTTTGATCCGTGTCGAGTGAGATTTTCACCTAGAACCCAAAGGGGGGGGTATTGGCACTTTTCATGGAAAAATGTGAAAAATTAAAATTTCTAAAAATGAAATAAATGCCTTCTATACACCTCAAACGTTCACTCTATAATGGAAGATTGTTTTTTTTCGCAATATTTTTGGAAATTTGGGCTCTTTTACTAACATTAACACTTGCGCTGAGGCATCTTTTATGCTCATTTCTTGTCTTTAATGATGTATTCTGGGTTTTATTTTGTTTTTTTGAAGAAAATGAACAACAATACACACCATGGAAACATTTTTGTTTGATTCGTGTCGAGGGAGATTTTCACCTAGAACCCAAAGGCATTGGCACTTTTCATGGAAAAATGTGAAAATTAAAATTTCTAAAAATGAAATAAATGCCTTCTATACACCTCAAACATTTACTGTATAACGGAAGATTGTTTTTTTTTTTATTTTTGGAAATTTTGGCTCTTTTACTAACATTAACACTTGCGCTGAGGCATCTTTTATGCTCATTTCTTGTCTTTAATGATTTATTCTGGGTTGTATTTTGTTTATTTGAAGAAAATGAACAACAATACACACCATGGAAACATTTTTGTTTGATTCGTATCGAGTGAGATTTTCACCTAGAACCCAAAGGGGGGGTAATTGGCACTTTTCATGGAAAAATGTGAAAAATTAAAATTTCTAAAAATGAAATAAATGCCTTCTATACACCTCAAACATTCACTCTATAATGGAAGATTGTTGTTTTTCGCAATATTTTTGGAAATTTTAGGCTCTTTTACAATCATTAACACGCGCTGAGGCATCTTTTATGCTCATTTCTTGTCTTTAATGATTTATTCTGGGCTTTATTTTGTTTATTTGATGAAAATGAACAACAATACACACCATGGAAACATTTTTGTTTGATTCGTGTCGAGTGAGATTTTCACCTAGAACCCAAAGGGTATTGGCACTTTTCATGGAAAAATGTGAAAAATTAAAATTACTAAAAATGAAATAAATGCCTTCTATACACCTCAAACATTCACTCTATAATGGAAGATTGTTGTTTTTCGCAATATTTTTGGAAATTTGGGCTCTTTTACTAACATTAACACTTGCTCTGAGGCATCTTTTATGCTCATTTCTTGTCTTTAATGATTTATTCTGGGTTTTATTTTGTTTATTTGATGAAAATGAACAACAATACACACCATGGAAACATTTTTGTTTGATTCGTGTCGAGTGAGATTTTCACCTAGAACCCAAAGGGGGGGTATTGGCACTTTTCATGGAAAAATGTGAAAAATTAAAATTTCTAAAAATGAAATAAATGCCTTCTATACACCTCAAACGTTCATTCTATAATGGAAGATTGTTGTTTTTCGCAATATTTTTGGAAATTTTGGCTCTTTTACTAACATTAACACTTGCGCTGAGGCATCTTTTATGCTCATTTCTTGTCTTTAATGATGTATTCTGGGTTTTATTTTGTTTTTTTGAAGAAAATGAACAACAATACACACCATGGAAACATTTTTGTTTGATTCGTGTCGAGGGAGATTTTCACCTAGAACCCAAAGGCATTGGCACTTTTCATGGAAAAATATGAAAATTAAAATTTCTAAAAATGAAATAAATGCCTTCTATACACCTCAAACATTTACTGTATAACGGAAGATTGTTTTTTTTTTTATTTTTGGAAATTTGGGCTCTTTTACTAACATTAACACTTGCGCTGAGGCATCTTTTATGCTCATTTCTTGTCTTTAATGATTTATTCTGGGTTTTATTTTGTTTATTTCAAGAAAACGAACAACAATACACACCATAGAAACATTTTTGTTTGATCCGTGTCGAGTGAGATTTTTACCTAGAACCCGAAGGGGGGCATTGGCACTTTTCATGGAAAAATGTGAATAATTAAATTTCTAAAAATGAAATAAATGCCTTCTATACACCTCAAACATTCACTCTATAATGGAAGATTGTTGTTTTTCGCAATATTTTTGGAAATTTTAGGCTCTTTTACAATCATTATTACGCGCTGAGGCATCTTTTATGCTCATTTCTTGTCTTTAATGATTTATTCTGGGTTTTATTTTGTTTATTTGATGAAAATGAACAACAATACACACCATGGAAACATTTTTGTTTGATTCGTGTCGAGTGAGATTTTCACCTAGAACCCAAAGGGTATTGGCACTTTTCATGGAAAAATGTGAAAAATTAAAATTACTAAAAATGAAATAAATGCCTTCTATACACCTCAGACATTCACTCTATAATGGAAGATTGTTGTTTTTCGCAATATTTTTGGAAATTTGGGCTCTTTTACTAACATTAACACTTGCTCTGAGGCATCTTTTATGCTCATTTCTTGTCTTTAATGATTTATTCTGGGTTTTATTTTGTTTATTTGATGAAAATGAACAACAATACACACCATGGAAACATTTTTGTTTGATTCGTGTCGAGTGAGATTTTCACCTAGAACCCAAAGGGGGGGTATTGGCACTTTTCATGGAAAAATGTGAAAAATTAAAATTTCTAAAAATGAAATAAATGCCTTCTATACACCTCAAACGTTCATTCTATAATGGAAGATTGTTGTTTTTCGCAATATTTTTGGAAATTTGGGCTCTTTTACTAACATTAAAACTTGCGCTGAGGCATCTTTTATGCTCATTTCTTGTCTTTAATGATGTATTCTGGGTTTTATTTTGTTTTTTTGAAGAAAATGAACAACAATACACACCATGGAAACATTTTTGTTTGATTCGTGTCGAGGGAGATTTTCACCTAGAACCCAAAGGCATTGGCACTTTTCATGGAAAAATATGAAAATTAAAATTTCTAAAAATGAAATAAATGCCTTCTATACACCTCAAACATTTACTGTATAACGGAAGATTGTTTTTTTTTTTTTTTTTGGAAATTTGGGCTCTTTTACTAACATTAACACTTGCGCTGAGGCATCTTTTATGCTCATTTCTTGTCTTTAATGATTTATTCTGGGTTGTATTTTGTTTATTTGAAGAAAATGAACAACAATACACACCATGGAAACATTTTTGTTTGATTCGTGTCGAGTGAGATTTTCACCTAGAACCCAAAGGGGGGGTAATTGGCACTTTTCATGGAAAAATGTGAAAAATTAAAATTTCTAAAAATGAAATAAATGCCTTCTAAACACCTCAAACATTCACTCTATAATGGAAGATTGTTGTTTTTCGCTATATTTTTGGAAATTTGGGCTCTTTTACTAACATTAACACTTGCGCTGAGGCATCTTTTATGCTCATTTCTTGTCTTTAATGATTTATTCTGGGTTTTATTTTGTTTATTTGGTGAAAATGAACAACAATACACACCATGGAAACATTTTTGTTTGATTCGTGTCGAGTGAGATTTTCACCTAGAACCCAAAGGGGGGGGTATTGGCACTTTTCATGGAAAAATGTGAAAAATAAAAATTTCTAAAAATGAAATAAATGCCTTCTATACACCTAAGGATTCAATCTATAATGGAAGATTGTTGTTTTCGCAATATTTTTGGAAATTTGGGCTCTTTTTCTAACATTAACACTTGCCCTGAGGCATCTATGCTCATTTCTTGTCTTTAATGATTTATTCTGGGTTTTATTATGTTTATTTGATGAAAATGAACAACAATACATACCATGGAAACATTTTTGTTTGATTCGTGTCGAGTGAGATTTTCACCTAGAACCCAAAGGGGGGTGTATTGCCACTTTTCATGGAAAAATGAGAATAATTAAAATTTCTAAAAATGAAATAAATGCCTTCTATACACCTCAAACATTCACTCTATAATGGAAGATTGTTTTTTTTCGCGGTTTTTTTTGGAAATTTGGGCTCTTTAACTAACATTAACTCATGCGCTGAGGCATCTTTTATGCTCATTTCTTGTCTTTAATGATTTATTCTTGGTTTTATTTTGTTAATTTGATGAAAATGAACAACAATACACACCATGGAAACATTTTTGTTTGATTCGTGTCGAGTGAGATTTTCACCTAGAACCCGAGGGGGGGGTATTGGCACTTTTCATGGAAAAATGTGAATAATTAAAATTTCTAAAAATGAAATAAATGCCTTCTATACACCTCAAACATTCACTCTATTATGGAAGATTGTTGTTTTTCGCAATATTTTTGGAAATTTGGGCTCTTTTACTAACATTAACACTTGCGCTGAGGCATCTTTTATGCTCATTTCTTGTCTTTAATGATTTATTCTGGGTTTTATTTTGTTTATTTGATGAAAATGAACAACAATACACACCATGGAAACATTTTTGTTTGATTCGTGTCGAGTGAGATTTTCACCTAGAACCCAAAGGGGAGGGTATTGCCACTTTTCATGGAAAAATGTGAAAAATTAATATTTCTAAAAATGAAAAAAAGGCCTTCTATACACCTCAAACATTCACTCTATAATGGAAGATTGTATTTTTCGCAATTTTTTTGGAAATTTGGGCTCTTTTACTAACATTAACACTTGCGCTGAGGCATCTTTTATGCTCATTTCTTGTCTTTAATGATTTATTCTGGGTTTTATTTTTTTTATATGATGAAAATGAACAACAATACATATCATGGAAACATTTTTGTTTGATTCGTGTCGAGTGAGATTTTCACCTAGAACCCAAAGGGGTATTGGCACTTTTCGTGGAAAAATGTGAAAAATTAAAATTCCTAAAAATGAAATAAATGCCTTCTATACACCTCAAACATTCACTCTATAATGGAAGATTGTTGTTTTTCGCGGTATTTTTGGAAATGTGGGCTCTTTTACTAACATTAACACTTTCGCTGAGGCATCTTTTATGCTCATTTCTTGTCTTTGACGATTTATTCTGGGTTTTATTTTGTTTATTTGAAGAAAATGAACAACAATACACACCATGGAAAAATTTTTGTTTGATTCGTGTCGAGTGAGATTTTCACCTAGAACCCAAAGGGGGGGTATTGGCACTTTTCATGGAAAAATGTGAAAAATTAAAATTTCTAAAATTGAAATAAATGCCTTCTATACACCTCAAACATTCACTCTATAATGGAAGATTGTTGTTTTTCGCGGTATTTTTGGAAATGTGGGCTCTTTTACTAACATTAACACTTTCGCTGAGGCATCTTTTATGCTCATTTCTTGTCTTTGACGATTTATTCTGGGTTTTATTTTGTTTATTTGAAGAAAATGAACAAAATACACACCATGGAAAAATTTTTGTTTGAGACGTGTCTAGTGAGATTTTCACCTAGAACCCAAAGGGGGGGGTATTGGCACTTTTCATGAAATAATGTGAAAAATTAAAATTTCTAAAAATGAAATAAATGCCTTCTATACACCTCAAACATTCACTCTATAATGGAAGATTGTTGTTTTTCGCAATATTTTTGGAAATTTGGGCTCTTTTACTAACATTAACACTTGCGCTGAGGCATCTTTTATGCTCATTTCTTGTCTTTAATGATTTATTCTGGGTTTTATTTTGTTTATTTGATGAAAATGAACAACAATACACACCATGGAAACATTTTTGTTTGATTCGTGTCGAGTGAGATTTTCACCTAGAACCCAAAGGGGGGGGTATTGGCACTTTTCATGGAAAAATGTGAAAAATTAAAATTTCTAAAAATGAAATAAATGCCTTCTATACACCTCAAACATTCACTCTATAATGGAAGATTGTTGTTTTTCGCGGTATTTTTGGAAATGTGGGCTCTTTTACTAACATTAACACTTTCGCTGAGGCATCTTTTATGCTCATTTCTTGTCTTTGACGATTTATTCTGGGTTTTATTTTGTTTATTTGAAGAAAATGAACAACAATACACACCATGGAAAAATTTTTGTTTGATTCGTGTCGAGTGAGATTTTCACCTAGAACCCAAAGGGGGGGTATTGGCACTTTTCATGGAAAAATGTGAAAAATTAAAATTTCTAAAAATGAAATAAATGCCTTCTATAAACCTCAAACATTCACTCTATAATGGAAGATTGTTGTTTTTCGCGGTATTTTTGGAATTTGGGCTCTTTTACTAACATTAACACTTTCGCTGAGGCATCTTTTATGCTCATTTCTTGTCTTTGACGATTTATTCTGGGTTTTATTTTGTTTATTTGAAGAAAATGAACAACAATACACACCATGGAAAAATTTTTGTTTGATTCGTGTCGAGTGAGATTTTCACCTAGAACCCAAAGGGGGGGGTATTGGCATTTTTCATGAAAAAATGTGAAAAATTAAAATTTCTAAAAATGAAATAAATGCCTTCTATACACCTCAAACATTCACTCTATAATGGAAGATTGTTGTTTTTCGCAATATTTTGGAAATTTGGGTTCTTTTACTAACATTAACACTTTCGCTGAGGCATCTTTTATGCTCATTTCTTGTCTTTGACGATTTATTCTGGGTTTTATTTTGTTTATTTGAAGAAAATGAACAACAATACACACCATGGAAAAATTTTTGTTTGATTCGTGTCGAGTGAGATTTTCACCTAGAACCCAAAGGGGGGGTATTGGCACTTTTCATGGAAAAATGTGAAAAATTAAAATTTCTAAAAATGAAATAAATGCCTTCTATAAACCTCAAACATTCACTCTATAATGGAAGATTGTTGTTTTTCGCGGTATTTTTGGAATTTGGGCTCTTTTACTAACATTAACACTTTCGCTGAGGCATCTTTTATGCTCATTTCTTGTCTTTAATGATGTATTCTGGGTTTTATTTTGTTTATTTGAAGAAAATGAACAACAATACACACCATGGAAACATTTTTGTTTGATTCGTGTCGAGTGAGATTTTCACCTAGAACCCAAAGGCATTGGCACTTTTCATGGAAAAATGTGAAAAATTAAAATTTCTAAAAATGAAATAAATGCCTTCTATACACCTCAAACATTTACTGAATAACGGAAGATTGTTAATTTTTTTATTTTTGGAAATTTGGGCTCTTTTACTAACATTAACACTTGCGCTGAGGCATCATTTATGCTCATTTCTTGTCTTTAATGATTTATTCTGGGTTTTATTTTGTTTATTTGAAGAAAATGAACAACAATACACACCATGGAAACATTTTTGTTTGATTCGTGTCGAGTGAGATTTTCACCTAGAACCCAAAGGGGGGGGTATTGGCACTTTTCATGGAAAAATGTGAAAAATTAAAATTTCTAAAAATGAAATAAATGCCTTCTATACACCTCAAACATTCACTCTATAATGGAAGATTGTTGTTTTTCGCCGTATTTTTAGAAATGTTGGCTCTTTTACTAACATTAACACTTGCGCTGAGGCATCTTTTATGCTCATTTCTTGTCTTTAATGATTTATTCTGGGTTTTATTTTGTTTATTTGAAGAAAATGAACAAAATACACACCATGGAAACATTTTTGTTTGATTCGTGTCGAGTGAGATTTTCACCTAGAACCCAAAGGGGTGGGTATTGGCACTTTTCATGGAAAAATGTGAAAAATTAAAATTTCTAAAAATGAAATAAATACCTTCTATACACCTCAAACATTCACTCTATAATGGAAGATTGTTTTTTTTCGCGGTTTTTTTGGAAATTTGGGCTCTTTAACTAACATTAACTCATGCGCTGAGGCATCTTTTATGCTCATTTCTTGTCTTTAATGATTTATTCTTGGTTTTATTTTGTTAATTTGATGAAAATGAACAACAATACACACCATGGAAACATTTTTGTTTGATTCGTGTCGAGTGAGATTTTCACCTAGAACCCAAAGGGGGGGGTATTGGCACTTTTCATGGAAAAATGAGAATAATTAAAATTTCTAAAAATGATATAAATGCCTTCTATACACCTCAAACATTCACTCTATAATGGAAGATTGTTGTTTTTCGCAATATTTTTGGAAATTTGGGCTCTTTTACTAACATTAACCCTTCGCTGAGGCATCTTTTATGCTCATTTCTTGTCTTTAATGATTTATTCTGGGTTTTATTTTGTTTATTTGATGAAAATGAACAACAATACACACCATGGAAACATTTTTGTTTGATTCGTGTCGAGTGAGATTTTCACCTAGAACCCAAAGGGGGGGTATTGCCACTTTTCATGGAAAAATGTGAAAAATTAATATTTCTAAAAATGAAATAAATACCTTCTATACACCTAAAACATTCACTCTATAATGGAAGATTGTATTTTTCGCAATTTTTTTGGAAATTTGGGCTCTTTTACTAACATTAACACTTGCGCTGAGGCATCTTTTATGCTCATTTCTTGTCTTTAATGATTTATTCTGGGTTTTATTTTTTTTATATGATGAAAATGAACAACAATACATATCATGGAAACATTTTTGTTTGATTCGTGTCGAGTGAGATTTTCACCTAGAACCCAAAGGGGGGGGTATTGGCACTTTTCGTGGAAAAATGTGAAAAATTAAAATTCCTAAAAATGAAATAAATGCCTTCTATACACCTCAAACATTCACTCTATAATGGAAGATTGTTGTTTTTCGCGGTATTTTTGGAAATGTGGGCTCTTTTACTAACATTAACACTTTCGCTGAGGCATCTTTTATGCTCATTTCTTGTCTTTGACGATTTATTCTGGGTTTTATTTTGTTTATTTGAAGAAAATGAACAACAATACACACCATGGAAAAATTATTGTTTGATTCGTGTCTAGTGAGATTTTCACCTAGAACCCAAAGGGGGGGTATTGGCACTTTTAATGGAAAAATGTGAAAAATTAAAATTTCTAAAAATGAAATAAATGCCTTCTATACACCTCAAACATTCACTCTATAATGGAAGATTGTTGTTTTTCGCGGTATTTTTGGAAATGTGGGCTCTTTTACTAACATTAACACTTTCGCTGAGGCATCTTTTATGCTCATTTCTTGTCTTTGACGATTTATTCTGGGTTTTATTTTGTTTATTTGAAGAAAATGAACAAAATACACACCATGGAAAAATTTTTGTTTGATTCGTGTCTAGTGAGATTTTCACCTAGAACCCAAAGGGGGGGGTATTGGCACTTTTCATGAAAAAATGTGAAAAATTAAAATTTCTAAAAATGAAATAAATGCCTTCTATACACCTCAAACATTCACTCTATAATGGAAGATTGTTGTTTTTCGCAATACTTTTGGAAATTTGGGCTCTTTTACTAACATTAACACTTGCGCTGAGGCATCTTTTATGCTCATTTCTTGTCTTTAATGATTTATTCTGGGTTTTATTTTGTTTATTTGATGAAAATGAACAACAATACACACCATGGAAACATTTTTGTTTGATTCGTGTCGAGTGAGATTTTCACCTAGAACCCAAAGGGGGGGGTAGTGGCACTTTTCATGAAAAAATGTGAAAAATTAAAATTTCTAAAAATGAAATAAATGCCTTCTATACACCTCAAACATTCACTCTATAACGGAAGATTGTTGTTTTTCGCGGTATTTTTGGAAATGTGGGCTCTTTTACTAACATTAACACTTGCGCTGAGGCATCTTTTATGCTCATTTCTTGTCTTTAATGATTTATTCTGGGTTTTATTTTGTTTATTTGATGAAAATGAACAACAATACACACGATGGAAACATTTTCTTTTGATTCGTGTCGAGTGAGATTTTCACCTAGAACCCAAAGGGGGGGGTATTGGCACTTTTCATGGAAAAATGTGAAAAATTAAAATTTCTAAAAATGAAATAAATGCCTTCTATAAACCTCAAACATTCACTCTATAATGGAAGATTGTTGTTTTTCGCGGTATTTTTGGAATTTGGGCTCTTTTACTAACATTAACACTTTCGCTGAGGCATCTTTTATGCTCATTTCTTGTCTTTGACGATTTATTCTGGGTTTTATTTTGTTTATTTGAAGAAAATGAACAACAATACACACCATGGAAAAATTCTTGTTTGATTCGTGTCGAGTGAGATTTTCACCTAGAACCCAAAGGCATTGGCACTTTTCATGGAAAAATGTGAAAAATTAAAATTTCTAAAAATGAAATAAATGCCTTCTATACACCTCAAACATTTACTGAATAACGGAAGATTGTTAATTTTTTTATTTTTGGAAATTTGGGCTCTTTTACTAACATTAACACTTGCGCTGAGGCATCTTTTATGCTCATTTCTTGTCTTTAATGATTTATTCTGGGTTTTATTTTGTTTATTTGAAGAAAATGAACAACAATACACACCATGGAAACATTTTTGTTTGATTCGTGTCGAGTGAGATTTTCACCTAGAACCCAAAGGGGGGGGTATTGGCACTTTTCATGGAAAAATGTGAAAAATTAAAATTTCTAAAAATGAAATAAATGCCTTCTATACACCTCAAACATTCACTCTATAATGGAAGATTGTTGTTTTTCGCGGTATTTTTAGAAATGTGGGCTCTTTTACTAACATTAACACTTGCGCTGAGGCATCTTTTATGCTCATTTCTTCTCTTTAATGATTTATTCTGGGTTTTATTTTGTTTATTTGAAGAAAATGAACAACAATACACACCATGGAAACATTTTTGTTTGATTCGTGTCGAGTGAGATTTTCACCTAGAACCCAAAGGGGTGGGTATTGGCACTTTTCATGGAAAAATGTGAAAAATTAAAATTTCTAAAAATGAAATAAATACCTTCTATACACCTCAAACATTCACTCTATAATGGAAGATTGTTTTTTTTCGCGGTTTTTTTGGAAATTTGGGCTCTTTAACTAACATTAACTCATGCGCTGAGGCATCTTTTATGCTCATTTCTTGTCTTTAATGATTTATTCTTGGTTTTATTTTGTTAATTTGATGAAAATGAACAACAATACACACCATGGAAACATTTTTGTTTGATTCGTGTCGAGTGAGATTTTCACCTAGAACCCAAAGGGGGGGGTATTGGCACTTTTCATGGAAAAATGAGAATAATTAAAATTTCTAAAAATGATATAAATGCCTTCTATACACCTCAAACATTCACTCTATAATGGAAGATTGTTGTTTTTCGCAATATTTTTGGAAATTTGGGCTCTTTTACTAACATTAACACTTGCGCTGAGGCATCTTTTATGCTCATTTCTTGTCTTTAATGATTTATTCTGGGTTTTATTTTGTTTATTTGATGAAAATGAACAACAATACACACCATGGAAACATTTTTGTTTGATTCGTGTCGAGTGAGATTTTCACCTAGAACCCAAAGGGGGGGGTATTGCCACTTTTCATGGAAAAATGTGAAAAATTAATATTTCTAAAAATGAAATAAATGCCTTCTATACACCTCAAACATTCACTCTATAATGGAAGATTGTATTTTTCGCAATTTTTTTGGAAATTTGGGCTCTTTTACTAACATTAACACTTGCGCTGAGGCATCTTTTATGCTCATTTCTTGTCTTTAATGATTTATTCTGGGTTTTATTTTTTTTATATGATGAAAATGAACAACAATACATATCATGGAAACATTTTTGTTTGATTCGTGTCGAGTGAGATTTTCACCTAGAACCCAAAGGGGGGGGTATTGGCACTTTTCGTGGAAAAATGTGAAAAATTAAAATTCCTAAAAATGAAATAAATGCCTTCTATACACCTCAAACATTCACTCTATAATGGAAGATTGTTGTTTTTCGCGGTATTTTTGGAAATGTGGGCTCTTTTACTAACATTAACACTTTCGCTGAGGCATCTTTTATGCTCATTTCTTGTCTTTGACGATTTATTCTGGGTTTTATTTTGTTTATTTGAAGAAAATGAACAACAATACACACCATGGAAAAATTTTTGTTTGATTCGTGTCGAGTGAGATTTTCACCTAGAACCCAAAGGGGGGGTATTGGCACTTTTCATGGAAAAATGTGAAAAATTAAAATTTCTAAAAATGAAATAAATGCCTTCTATACACCTCAAACATTCACTCTTTAATGGAAGATTGTTGTTTTTCGCGGTATTTTTGGAAATGTGGGCTCTTTTACTAACATAAACACTTTCGCTGAGGCATCTTTTATGCTCATTTCTTGTCTTTGACGATTTATTCTGGGTTTTATTTTGTTTATTTGAAGAAAATGAACAAAATACACACCATGGAAAAATTTTTGTTTGATTCGTGTCTAGTGAGATTTTCACCTAGAACCCAAAGGGGGGGGTATTGGCACTTTTCATGAAAAAATGTGAAAAATTAAAATTTCTAAAAATGAAATAAATGCCTTCTATACACCTCAAACATTCACTCTATAATGGAAGATTGTTGTTTTTCGCAATATTTTTGGAAATTTGGGCTCTTTTACTAACATGAACACTTGCGCTGAGGCATCTTTTATGCTCATTTCTTGTCTTTAATGATTTATTCTGGGTTTTATTTTGTTTTTTTGATGAAAATGAACAATAATACACACCATGGAAACATTTTTGTTTGATTTGTGTCGAGTGAGATTTTCACCTAGAACCCAAAGGGGGGGGAATTGGCACTTTTCATGAAAAAATGTGAAAAATTAAAATTTCTAAAAATGAAATAAATGCCTTCTATACACATCCAACATTCACTCTATAATGGAAGATTGTTGTTTTTCGCGGTATTTTTGGAAATGTGGGCTCTTTTACTAACATTAACACTTTCGCTGAGGCATCTTTTATGCTCATTTCTTGTCTTTGACGATTTATTCTGGGTTTTATTTTGTTTATTTGAAGAAAATGAACAAAATACACACCATGGAAAAATTTTTGTTTGATTCGTGTCGAGTGAGATTTTCACCTAGAACCCAAAGGGGGGGGTATTGGCACTTTTCATGGAAAAATGTGAAAAATTATATTTTCAAAAAATGAAATAAATGCCTTCTAAACACCTCAAACATTCACTCTAAAACAGAAGATTGTTGTTTTTCGCAATATTTTTAGAAATTAGGGCTCTTTTACTAACATTAACACTTTCGCTGAGGCATCTTTTATGCTCATTTCTAGTCTTTGACGATTTATTCTGGGTTTTATTTTGTTTATTTGAAGAAAATGAACAAAATACACATCATGGAAACATTTTTGTTTGATTTGTGTCGAGTGAGATTTTCACCTAAAACCCAAAGGGGGGGGTATTGGCACTTTTCATGGAAAAATGTGAAAAATTATATTTTCAAAAAATGAAATAAATGCCTTCTAAACACCTCAAACATTCACTCTAAAACAGAAGATTGTTGTTTTTCTTAATATTTTTAGAAATTTGGGCTCTTTTACTAACATTAACACTTGCGCTGAGGCATCTTTTATGCTCATTTCTTGTCTTTAATGATTTATTCTGGGTTTTATTTTGTTTATTTGATGAAAATGAACAAAATACACTCCATGGAAAAATTTTTGTTTGATTCGTGTCGATGGAGATTTTCACCTAGAACCCAAAGGGGGGGGTATTGGAACTTTTCATGAAAAAATGTGAAAAATTAAAATTTCTAAAAATGAAATAAATGCCTTCTATACACCTCAAACATTCACTCTATAATGGAAGATTGTTGTTTTTCGCGGTATTTTTGGAAATGTGGGCTCTTTTACTAACATGAACACTTGCGCTGAGGCATCTTTTATGCTCATTTCTTGTCTTTAATGATTTATTCTGGGTTTTATTTTGTTTTTTTGATGAAAATGAACAACAATACACACCATGGAAACATTTTTGTTTGATTTGTGTCGAGTGAGATTTTCACTTAGAACCCAAAGGGGGGGGAATTGGCACTTTTCATGAAAAAATGTGAAAAATTAAAATTTCTAAAAATGAAATAAATGCCTTCTATGCACCTCAAACATTCACTCTATAATGGAAGATTGTTGTTTTTCGCAATATTTTTGGAAATTTGGGCTCTTTTACTAACATGAACACTTGCGCTGAGGCATCTTTTATGCTCATCTCTTGTCTTTAATGATTTATTCTGGGTTTTATTTTGTTTATTTGATGGAAATGAACAACAATACACACCATGGAAACATTTTTGTTTGATTCTTTTCGAGTGAGATTTTCACCTAGAACCCAAAGGGGGGGGGGTATTGGCACTTTTCATTAAAAATTTGAAAAATTAAAATTTCTAAAAATGAAATAAATGCCTTCTATACTCCTCAATCATTCACTCTTTAATGGAAGATTGTTGTTTTTCGCAATATTTTTGGAAATTTGGGCTCTTTTACTAACATTAACTGATGCGCTGAGGCATCTTTTATGCTCATTTCTTGTCTTTAATGATTTATTCTGGTTTTTATTTTGTTTATTTGAAGAAAATGAACAACAATACACACCATGGAAACATTTTTGTTTGAATCTTTTCGAGTGAGATTTTCACCTAGAACCCAAAGGGGGGGGTATTGGCACTTTTCATTAAAAATTTGAAAAATTAAAATTTCTAAAAATGAAATAAATGGTTCTATACACCTCAAACATTCACTCTATAATGGAAGATTGTTGTTTTTCGCGGTATTTTTGGAAATCTGGGCTCTTTTACTAACATTAACACTTTCGCTGAGGCATCTTTTATGCTCATTTCTTGTCTTTGACGATTTATTCTGGGTTTTATTTTGTTTATTTGAAGAAAATGAACAAAATACACACCATGGAAACTTTTTTGTTTGATTCGAGTCGAGTGACATTTTCACCTAGAACCCAAAGGGGTATTGGCACTTTTCATGGAAAAATGTGAAAAATTAAAATTTCTAAAAATGAAATAAATGCCTTCTATACACCTCAAACATTCACTCTATAATGGAAGATTGTTGTTTTTCGCGGTATTTTTGGAAATGTGGGCTCTTTTACTAACATTAACACTTTCGCTGAGGCATCTTTTATGCTCATTTCTTGTCTTTGACGATTTATTCTGGGTTTTATTTTGTTTATTTGAAGAAAATGAACAACAATACACAACATGGAAAAATTTTTGTTTGATTCGTGTCGAGTGAGGTTTTCACCTAGAACCCAAAGGGGGGGGTATTGGCACCTTTCATGGAAAAATGTGAAAAATTAAAATTTCTAAAAATGAAATAAATGCCTTCTATACACCTCAAACATTCACTCTATAATGGAAGATTGTTGTTTTTCGCGGTATTTTTGGAAATGTGGGCTCTTTTACTAACATTAACACTTTCGCTGAGGCATCTTTTATGCTCATTTCTAGACTTTGACGATTTATCCTGGGTTTTATTTTGTTTATTTGAAGAAAATGAACAAAATACACACCATGGAAAAATTTTTGTTTGATTCGTGTCGAGTGAGATTTTCACCTAGAACCCAAAGGGGGGGGTATTGGCACTTTTCATGAAAAAAGGTGAAAAATTAAAATTTCTAAAAATGAAATTAATGCCTTCTATGCACCTCAAACATTCACTCTAAAACAGAAGATTGTGGTTTTTTCGCAATATTTTTAGAAATTTTGGGTCTTTTAGTAACCTTAACACTAGCGCTGAAGCATCTTTTATGCTCATTTCTTGTCTTTCAGGATTTATTCTGGGTTTTATTTTGTTTATTTGATGAAAATGAACAACAATACACACCATGGAAACATTTTTGTTTGATTTGTGTCGAGTGAGATTTTCACCTAAAACCCAAAGGGTGGGGTATTGGCACTTTTCATGGAAAAATGTGAAAAATTATATTTTCAAAAAATTAAATAAATGCCTTCTAAACACCTCAAACATTCACTCTAAAACAGAAGATTGTTGTTTTTCTTAATATTTTTAGAAATTTGGGCTCTTTTACTAACATTAACACTTGCGCTGAGGCATCTTTTATGCTCATTTCTTGTCTTTAATGATTTATTCTGGGTTTTATTTTGTTTATTTGATGAAAATGAACAACAATACACACCATGGAAACATTTTTGTTTGATTCGTGTCGAGTGAGATTTTCACCTAGAACCCAAAGGGGGGGGTATTGGGACTTTTCATGGAAGAATGTGAAAAATTAAAATTTCTAAAAATGAAATAAATGCCTTCTATACACCTCAAACATTCACTCTATAATTGAAGATTGTTGTTTTTCGCGGTATTTTTGGAAATGTGGGTTCTTTTACTAACATTAACACTTTCGCTGAGGCATCTTTTATGCTCATTTCTTGTCTTTGACGATTTATTCTGGGTTTTATTTTGTTTATTTGAAGAAAATGAACAAAATACACACCATGGAAAAATTTTTGTTTGATTCGTGTCGAGTGAGATTTTTACCTAGAACCCAAAGGGGGGGGTATTGGCACTTTTCATGAAAAAATGTGAAAAATTAAAATTTCTAAAAATGAAATAAATGCCTTCTATATACCTCAAACATTCACTCTATAATGGAAGATTGTTGTTTTTCGCGGTATTTTTGGAAATGTGGGCTCTTTTACTAACATTAACACTTTCGCTGAGGCATCCTTTATGCTCATTTCTTGTTTTTGACGATTTATTCTGGGTTTTATTTTGTTTATTTGAAGAAAATGAACAACAATACACACCATGGAAAAATTTTTGTTTGATTCGTGTCGAGTGAGATTTTCACCTAGAACCCAAAGGGGGGGGTATTGGCACTTTTCATGGAAAAATGTGAAAAATGAAAATTTCTAAAAATGAAATAAATGCCTTCTAAACACCTCAAACATTCACTCTAAAACAGAAGATTGTTGTTTTTCGCAATATTTTTAGAAATTTGGGCTCTTTTACTAACATTAACACTGGCGCTGAAGCATCTTTTATGCTCATTTCTTGTCTTTAATGATTTATTCTGGGTTTTCTTTTGTTTATTTGATGAAAATGAACAACAATACACACCATGGAAACATTTTTGTTTGATTCTTTTCGAGTGAGATTTTCACCTAGAACCCAAAGGGGGGGGAATTGGCACTTTTCATTAAAAATGTGAAAAATTAAAAATTTCTAAAAATGAAATAAATGCCTTCTATACACCTCAAACATTCACTCTATAAGTAAAGATTGTTGTTTTTCGCTATATTTTTGGAAATGTGGGCTCTTTTACTTACATGAACACTTGCGCTGAGGCATATTTTATGCTCATATCTTGTCTTTAATGATTTATTCTGGGTTTTATTTTGTTTATTTGATGAAAATGAACAACAATACACATCATGGAAACATTTTTGTTTGATTCGTGTTGAGTGAGATTTTCATTTAGACCCCAAAGGGGGGGGTATTGGCACTTTTCATTAAAAATTTGAAAAATTAAAATTTCTAAAAATGAAATAAATGCCTTCTATACTCCTCAAACATTCACTCTTTAATGGAAGATTGTTGTTTTTCGCAATATTTTTGGAAATTTGGGCTCTTTTACTAACATTAACTCATGCGCTGAGGCATCTTTTATGCTCATTTCTTGTCTTTGACGATTTATTCTGGTTTTCATTTTGTTTATTTGAAGAAAATGAACAAAAATACACACCATGGAAACATTTTTGTTTGATTCTTTTCGAGTGAGATTTTCACCTAGAACCCAAAGGGGGGGGTATTGGCACTTTTCATTAAAAATTTGAAAAATTAAAATTTCTAAAAATGAAATAAATGCCTTCTATACACCTCAAACATTCACTCTATAATGGAAGATTGTTGTTTTTCGCGGTATTTTTTGAAATGTTGGCTCTTTTACTAACATGAACACCTGCGCTGAGGCATCTTTTATGCTCATTTCTTGTCTTTGACGATTTATTCTGGGTTTTATTTTGTTTATTTGAAGAAAATGAACAACAATACACACCATGGAAAAATTTTTGTTTGATTCGTGTCGAGTGAGATTTTCACCTTGAACCCAAAGGGGGGGGTATTGGCACTTTTCATGAAAAAATGTGAAAAATTAAAATTTCTAAAAATGAAATAAATGCCTTCTATACACCTCAAACATTCACTCTATAATGGAAGATTGTAGTTTTTCGCGGTATTTTTGGAAATGTGGGCTCTTTTACTAACATTAACACTTTCGCTGAGGCATCTTTTATGCTCATTTCTTGTCTTTGACGATTTATTCTGGGTTTTATTTTGTTTATTTGAAGAAAATGAACAAAATACACACCATGGAAAAATTTTTGTTTGAATCGTGTCGAGTGAGATTTTCACCTAGAACCCAAAGGGGGGGGTATTGGCACTATTCATGAAAAAATGTGAAAAATTAAAATTTCTAAAAATGAAATAAATGCCTTCGATACACCTCAAACATTCACTCTATAATGGAAGATTGTTGTTTTTCGCGGTATTTTTGGAAATGTGGGCTCTTTTACTAACATTAACACTTTCGCTGAGGCATCTTTTATGCTCATTTCTTGTCTTTGACGATTTATTCTGGGTTTTATTTTGTTTATTTGAAGAAAATGAACAACAATACACACCATGGAAAAATTTTTGTTTGATTCTTTTCGAGTGAGATTTTCACCTAGAACCCAAAGGGGGGGGTATTGGCACTTTTCATGAAAAAATGTGAAAAATTAAAATTTCTAAAAATGAAATAAATGCCTTCTATACACCTCAAACATTCACTCTATAATGGAAGATTGTTGTTTTTCGCAATATTTTTGGGAATTTGGGCTCTTTTACTAACATTAACACTTGCGCTGAGGCATCTTTTATGCTCATTTCTTGTCTTTGACGATTTATTCTGGGTTTTATTTTGTTTATTTGATGAAAATGAACAACAATACACACCATGGAAACATTTTTGTTTGATTCTTTTCGAGTGAGATTTTCACCTAGAACCCAAAGGGGGGGGAATTGGCACTTTTCATTAAAAATTTGAAAAATTAAAATTTCTAAAAATGAAATAAATGCCTTCTATACACCTCAAACATTCACTCTATAATTGAAGATTGTTGTGTTTCGCTATATTTTTGGAAATGTGGGCTCTTTTACTAACATGAACACTTGCGCTGAGGCATCTTTTATGCTCATTTCTTGTCTTTGACGATTTATTCTGGGTTTTATTTTGTTTATTTGAAGAAAATGAACAACAATACACACCATGGAAAAATTTTTGTTTGATTCGTGTCGAGTGAGATTTTCACCTAGAACCCAAAGGGGGGGGTATTGGCACTTTTCATGGAAAAATGTGAAAAATTAAAATTTCTAAAAATGAAATAAATGCTTTCTATACACCTCAAACATTCACTCTATAATGGAAGATTGTTGTTTTTCGCGGTATTTTTGGAAATGTGGGCTCTTTTACTAACATGAACACTTGCGCTGAGGCATCTTCTATGCTCATTTCTTGTCTTTGACGATTTATTCTGGTTTTCATTTTGTTTATTTGAAGAAAATGAACAACAATACACACCATGGAAAAATTTTTGTTTGATTCGTGTCGAGTGAGATTTTCACCTAGAACCCAAAGGGGGGGGTATTGGCACCTTTCATGGAAAAATGTGAAAAATTAAATTTTCTAAAAATGAAATAAATGCCTTCTATACACCTCAAACATTCACTCTATAATGGAAGATTGTTGTTTTTCGCGGTATTTTTGGAAATGTGGGCTCTTTTACTAACATTAACACTTTCGCTGAGGCATCTTTTATGCTCATTTCTTGTCTTTGACGATTTATTCTGGGTTTTATTTTGTTTATCTAAAGAAAATGAACAAAATACACACCATGGAAAAATTCTTGTTTGATTCGTGTCGAGTGAGATTTTCACCTAGAACCCAAAGGGTATTGGCACTTTTCATGGAAAAATGTGAAAAATTAAAATTCCTAAAAAAAAAATAAATGCCTTCTATACACCTCAAACATTCACTCTAAAACAGAAGATTGTGGTTTTTTCGCAATATTTTTAGAAATTTTGGGTCTTTTAGTAACCTTAACACTAGCGCTGAAGCATCTTTTATGCTCATTTCTTGTCTTTCAGGATTTATTCTGGGTTTTATTTTGTTTATTTGATGAAAATTAACAACAATACACACCATGGAAACATTTTTGTTTGATTCTTTTCGAGTGAGATTTTCACCTAGAACCCAAAGGGGGGGGTATTGGCACTTTTCATTAAAAATTTGAAAAATTAAAATTTCTAAAAATGAAATAAATGCCTTCTATACTTCTCAAACATTCACTCTTTAATGGAAGATTGTTGTTTTTCGCAATATTTTTGGAAATTTGTACTCTTTTACTAACATTAACTAATGCGCTGAGGCATCTTTTATGCTCATTTCTTGTCTTTAATGATTTATTCTGGTTTTTATTTTGTTTATTTGAAGAAAATGAACAACAATACACACCATGGAAACATTTTTGTTTGATTCTTTTCGAGTGAGATTTTCACCTAGAACCCAAAGGGGGGGGTATTGGCACTTTTCATTAAAAATTTAAAAAATTAAAATTTCTAAAAATGAAATAAATGCCTTCTATACACCTCAAACATTCACTCTACAATGGAAGATTGTTGTTTTTCGCGGTATTTTCTGAAATGTGGGCTCTTTTACTAACATGAACACTTGCGCTGAGGCATCTTTTATGCTCATTTCTTGTCTTTGACGATTTATTCTGGGTTTTATTTTGTTTATTTGAAGAAAATGAACAACAATACACACCATGGAAAAATTTTTGTTTGATTCGTGTCGAGTGAGATTTTCACCTAGAACCCAAAGGGGGGGGTATTGGCACTTTTCATGAAAAAATGTGAAAAATTAAAATTTCTAAAAATGAAATAAATGCCTTCTATACACCTCAAACATTCACTCTATAATGGAAGATTGTTGTTTTTCGCGGTATTTTTGGAAATCTGGGCTCTTTTACTAACATTAACACTTTCGCTGAGGCATCTTTTATGCTCATTTCTTGTCTTTGACGATTTATTCTGGGTTTTATTTTGTTTATTTGAAGAAAATGAACAAAATACACACCATGGAAACTTTTTTGTTTGATTCGAGTCGACTGACATTTTCACCTAGAACCCAAAGGGGTATTGGCACTTTTCATGGAAAAATGTGAAAAATTAAAATTTCTAAAAATGAAATAAATGCCTTCTATATACCTCAAACATTCACTCTATAATGGAAGATTGTTGTTTTTCGCGGTATTTTTGGATATGTGGGCTCTTTTACTAACATTAACACTTTCGCTGAGGCATCTTTTATGCTCATTTCTTGTCTTTGACGATTTATTCTGGGTTTTATTTTGTTTATTTGAAGAAAATGAACAACAATACACACCATGGAAAAATTTTTGTTTGATTCGTGTCGAGTGAGATTTTCACCTAGAACCCAAAGGGGGGGGTATTGGCACCTTTCATGGAAAAATGTGAAAAATTAAAATTTCTAAAAATGAAATAAATGCCTTCTATACACCTCAAACATTCACTCTATAATGGAAGATTGTTGTTTTTCGCGGTATTTTTGGAAATGTGGGCTCTTTTACTAACATTAACACTTTCGCTGAGGCATCTTTTATGCTCATTTCTTGTCTTTGACGATTTATTCTGGGTTTTATTTTGTTTATTTGAAGAAAATGAACAAAATACACACCATGGAAAAATTTTTGTTTGATTCGTGTCGAGTGAGATTTTCACCTAGAACCCAAAGGGGGGGGTATTGGCACTTTTCATGGAAAAATGTGAAAAATTATATTTTCAAAAAATGAAATAAATGCCTTCTAAACACCTCAAACATTCACTCTAAAAAAGAAGATTGTTGTTTTTCGCAATATTTTTAGAAATTTGGGCTCTTTTACTAACATTAACACTTGCGCTGAGGCATCTTTTATGCTCATTTCTTGTCTTTAATGATTTATTCTGGGTTTTATTTTGTTTATTTGATGAAAATGAACAACAATACACACGATGGAAACATTTTTGTTTGATTCGTGTCGAGTGAGATTTTCACCTAGAACCCAAAGGGGGGGGTATTGGCACTTTTCATGGAAGAATGTGAAAAATTAAAATTTCTAAAAATGAAATAAATGCCTTCTATACACCTCAAACATTCACTCTATAATGGAAGATTGTTGTTTTTCGAGGTATTTTTGGAAATCTGGGCTCTTTTACTAACATTAACACTTTCGCTGAGGCATCTTTTATGCTCATTTCTTGTCTTTGACGATTTATTCTGGGTTTTATTTTGTTTATTTGAAGAAAATGAACAAAATACACACCATGGAAACTTTTTTGTTTGATTCGAGTCGAGTGACATTTTCACCTAGAACCCAAAGGGGGGGGTATTGGCACTTTTCATGGAAAAATGTGAAAAATTAAAATTTCTAAAAATGAAATAAATGCCTTCTATATACCTCAAACATTCACTCTATAATGGAAGATTGTTGTTTTTCGCGGTATTTTTGGAAATGTGGGCTCTTTTACTAACATTAACACTTTCGCTGAGGCATCTTTTATGCTCATTTCTTGTCTTTGACGATTTATTCTGGGTTTTATTTTGTTTATTTGAAGAAAATGAACAACAATACACACCATGGAAAAATTTTTGTTTGATTCGTGTCGAGTGAGATTTTCACCTAGAACCCAAAGGGGGGGGTATTGGCACCTTTCATGGAAAAATGTGAAAAATTAAAATTTCTAAAAATGAAATAAATGCCTTCTATACACCTCAAACATTCACTCTATAATGGAAGATTGTTGTTTTTCGCGGTATTTTTGGAAATGTGGGCTCTTTTACTAACATTAACACTTTCGCTGAGGCATCTTTTATGCTCATTTCTTGTCTTTGACGATTTATTCTGGGTTTTATTTTGTTTATTTGAAGAAAATGAACAAAATACACACCATGGAAAAATTTTTGTTTGATTCGTGTCGAGTGAGATTTTCACCTAGAACCCAAAGGGGGGGGTATTGGCACTTTTCATGGAAAGATGTGAAAAATTATATTTTCAAAAAATGAAATAAATGCCTTCTAAACACCTCAAACATTCACTCTAAAATAGAAGATTGCTGTTTTTCGCAATATTTTTAGAAATTTGGGCTCTTTTACTAACATTAACACTTTCGCTGAGGCATCTTTTATGCTCATTTCTTGTCTTTGACGATTTATTCTGGTTTTTATTTTGTTTATTTGAAGAAAATGAACAACAATACACACCATGGAAAAATTTTTGTTTGATTCGTGTCGAGTGAGATATTCACCTAGAACCCAAAGGGGGGGGTATTGGCACCTTTCATGGAAAAATGTGAAAAATTAAAATTTCTAAAAATGAAATAAATGCCTTCTATACACCTCAAACATTCACTCTATAATGAAAGATTGTTGTTTTTCGCGGTATTTTTGGAAATGTGGGCTCTTTTACTAACATTACTACTTTCGCTGAGGCATCTTTTATGCTCATTTCTTGTCTTTGACGATTTATTCTGGGTTTTATTTTGTTTATTTGAAGAAAATGAACAAAATACACACCATGGAAACATTTTTGTTTGATTCGTGTCGAGTGAGATTTTCACCTAGAACCCAAAGGGGGGGGTATTGGCACTTTTCATGGAAGAATGTGAAAAATTAAAATTTCTAAAAATGAAATAAATGCCTTCTATACACCTCAAACATTCACTCTATAATGGAAGATTGTTGTTTTTCGCGGTATTTTTGGAAATGTGGGCTCTTTTACTAACATTAACACTTTCGCTGAGGCATCTTTTATGCTCATTTCTTGTCTTTGACGATTTATTCTGGGTTTTATTTTGTTTATTTGAAGAAAATGAACAACAATACACACCATGGAAAAATTTGTGTTTGATTCGTGTCGAGTGAGATTATCACCTAGAACCCAAAGGGGGGGGTATTGGCACTTTTCATGAAAAAATGTGAAAAATTAAAATTTCTAAAAATGAAATAAATGCCTTCTATACACCTCAAACATTCACTCTATAATGAAAGATTGTTGTTTTTCGCAACAATTTTGGAAATTTGGGCTCTTTTACTAACATTAACACTTGCGCTGAGGCATCTTTTATGCTCATTTCTTGTCTTTAATGATTTATTCTGGGTTTTATATTGTTTATTTGATGAAAATGAACAACAATACACACCAAGAAAAAATTTTTGTTTGATTCTTTTCAAGTGAGATTTTCACCTAGAACCCAAAGGGGGGGGAATTGGCACTTTTCATAAAAAAATGTGAGAAATTAAAATTTCTAAAAATGAAATAAATGCCTTCTATACACCTCAAACATTCACTCTATAATGGAAGATTGTTGTTTTTCGCAATATTTTTGGAAATTTGGGCTCTTTTACTAACATGAACACTTGCGCTGAGGCATCTTTTATGCTCATTTCTTGTCTTTAATGATTTATTCTGGGTTTTATTTTGTTTATTTGATGAAAATGAACAACAATACACCATGGAAACATTTTTGTTTGATTCTTTTCGAGTGAGATTTTCACCTAGAACCCAAAGGGGGGGTATTGGCACTTTTCATTAAAAATTTGAAAAATTAAAATTTCTAAAAATGAAATAAATGCCTTCTATACTCCTCAAACATTCACTCTTTAATGGAAGATTGTTGTTTTTCGCAATATTTTTGGAAATTTGGGCAATTTTACTAACATTAACTCATGCGCTGAGGCATCTTTTATGCTCATTTCTTGTCTTTAATGATTTATTCTGGTTTTTATTTTGTTTATTTGAAGAAAATGAACAAAATACACACCATGGAAACATTTTTGTTTGATTCCAGTCGAGTGAGATTTTCACCTAGAACCCAAAGGGGTATTGGCACTTTTCATGGAAAAATGTGAAAAATTAAAATTTCTAAAAATGAAATAAATGCCTTCTATACACCTCAAACATTCACTCTATAATGGAAGATTGTTTTTTTTCGCGGTATTTTTGGAAATGTGGGCTCTTTTACTAACATTAACACTTTCGCTGAGGCATCTTTTATGCTCAATTCCCTTCTTTGACGATTTATTCTGGGTTTTATTTTGTTTATTTGAAGAAAATGAACAAAATACACACCATGGAAACATTTTTGTTTGATTCGAGTCGAGTGAGATTTTCACCTAGAACCCAAAGGGGTATTGGCACTTTTCATGGAAAAATGTGAAAAATTAAAATTTCTAAAAATGAAATAAATGCCTTCTATACACCTCAAACATTCACTCTATAATGGAAGATTGTTGTTTTTCGCGGTATTTTTGGAAATGTGGGCTCTTTTACTAACATTAACACTTTCGCTGAGGCATCTTTTATGCTCATTTCTTGTCTTTGACGATTTATTCTGGGTTTTATTTTGTTTATTTGAAGAAAATGAACAACAATACACACCATGGAAAAATTTTTGTTTGATTCGTGTCGAGTGAGATTTTCACCTAGAACCCAAAGGGGGGGGTATTGGCACCTTTCATGGAAAAATGTGAAAAATTAAAATTTCTAAAAATGAAATAAATGCCTTCTATACACCTCAAACATTCACTCTATAATGGAAGATTGTTGTTTTTCGCGGTATTTTTGGAAATGTGGGCTCTTTTACTAACATTAACACTTTCGCTGAGGAATCTTTTATGCTCATTTCTAGTCTTTGACGATTTATTCTGGGTTTTATTTTGTTTATTTGAGGAAAATGAAGAAAATACACACCATGGAAAAATTTTTGTTTGATTCGTGTCGAGTGAGATTTTCACCTAGAACCCAAAGGGGGGGGTATTGGCACTTTTCATGAAAAAATGTGAAAAATTAAAATTTCTAAAAATGAAATTATTGCCTTCTATGCACCTCAAACATTCACTCTAAAACAGAAAATTGTGGTTTTTTCGCAATATTTTTAGAAATTTTGGGTCTTTTAGTAACCTTAACACTAGCGCTGAAGCATCTTTTATGCTCATTTCTTGTCTTTCAGGATTTATTCTGGGTTTTATTTTGTTTATTTGATGAAAATGAACAACAATACACACCATGGAAACATTTTTGTTTGATTTGTGTCGAGTGAGATTTTCACCTAAAACCCAAAGGGGGGGGTATTGGCACTTTTCATGGAAAAATGTGAAAAATTATATTTTCAAAAAATGAAATAAATGCCTTCTAAACACCTCAAACATTCACTCTAAAACAGAAGATTGTTGTTTTTCTTAATATTTTTAGAAATTTGGGCTCTTTTACTAACATTAACACTTGCGCTGAGGCAACTTTTATGCTCATTTCTTGTCTTTAATGATTTATTCTGGGTTTTATTTTGTTTATTTGATGAAAATGAACAACAATACACACCATGGAAACATTTTTGTTTGATTCGTGTCGAGTGAGATTTTCACCTAAAACCCAAAAGGGGGGGGTATTGGCACTTTTCATGGAAGAATGTGAAAAATTAAAATTTCTAAAAATGAAATAAATGCCTTCTATACACCTCAAACATTCACTCTTTAATGGAAGATTGTTGTTTTTCGCGGTATTTTTGGAAATGTGGGCTCTTTTACTAACATTAACACTTTCGCTGAGGCATCTTTTATGCTCATTTCTTGTCTTTGACGATTTATTCTGGGTTTTATTTTGTTTATTTGAAGAAAATGAACAAAATACACACCATGGAAAAAGTTTTGTTTGATTCGTGTCGAGTGAGATTTTCACCTAGAACCCAAAGGGGGGGGTATTGGCACTTTTCATGAAAAAATGTGAAAAATTAAAATTTCTAAAAATGAAATAAATGCCTTCTATACACCTCAAACATTCACTCTATAATGGAAGATTGTTGTTTTTCGCGGTATTTTTGGAAATGTGGGCTCTTTTACTAACATGAACACTTGCGCTGAGGCATCTTTTATGCTCATTTCTTGTCTTTAATGATTTATTCTGGGTTTTATTTTGTTTTTTTGATGAAAATGAACAATAATACACACCATGGAAACATTTTTGTTTGATTTGTGTCGAGTGAGATTTTCACCTAGAACCCAAAGGGGGGGGAATTGGCACTTTTCATGAAAAAATGTGAAAAATTAAAATTTCTAAAAATGAAATAAATGCCTTCTATACACATCAAACATTCACTCTATAATGGAAGATTGTTGTTTTTCGCGGTATTTTTGGAAATGTGGGCTCTTTTACTAACATTAACACTTTCGCTGAGGCATCTTTTATGCTCATTTCTTGTCTTTGACGATTTATTCTGGGTTTTATTTTGTTTATTTGAAGAAAATGAACAAAATACACACCATGGAAAAATTTTTGTTTGATTCGTGTCGAGTGAGATTTTCACCTAGAACCCAAAGGGGGGGGTATTGGCACTTTTCATGGAAAAATGTGAAAAATTATATTTTCAAAAAATGAAATAAATGCCTTCTAAACACCTCAAACATTCACTCTAAAACAGAAGATTGTTGTTTTTCGCAATATTTTTAGAAATTAGGGCTCTTTTACTAACATTAACACTTTCGCTTAGGCATCTTTTATGCTCATTTCTAGTCTTTGACGATTTATTCTGGGTTTTATTTTGTTTATTTGAAGAAAATGAACAAAATACACACCATGGAAACATTTTTGTTTGATTTGTGTCGAGTGAGATTTTCACCTAAAACCCAAAGGGGGGGGGTATTGGCACTTTTCATGGAAAAATGTGAAAAATTATATTTTCAAAAAATGAAATAAATGCCTTCTAAACACCTCAAACATTCACTCTAAAACAGAAGATTGTTGTTTTTCTTAATATTTTTAGAAATTTGGGCTCTTTTACTAACATTAACACTTGCGCTGAGGCATCTTTTATGCTCATTTCTTGTCTTTAATGATTTATTCTGGGTTTTATTTTGTTTATTTGATGAAAATGAACAAAATACACTCCATGGAAAAATTTTTGTTTGATTCGTGTCGATGGAGATTTTCACCTAGAACCCAAAGGGGGGGGTATTGGCACTTTTCATGAAAAAATGTGAAAAATGAAAATTTCTAAAAATGAAATAAATGCCTTCTATACACCTCAAACATTCACTCTATAATGGAAGATTGTTGTTTTTCGCGGTATTTTTGGAAATGTGGGCTCTTTTACTAACATGAACACTTGCGCTGAGGCATCTTTTATGCTCATTTCTTGTCTTTAATGATTTATTCTGGGTTTTATTTTGTTTTTTTGATGAAAATGAACAACAATACACACCATGGAAACATTTTTGTTTGATTTGTGTCGAGTGAGATTTTCACTTAGAACCCAAAGGGGGGGGAATTGGCACTTTTCATGAAAAAATGTGAAAAATTAAAATTTCTAAAAATGAAATAAATGCCTTCTATGCACCTCAAACATTCACTCTATAATGGAAGATTGTTGTTTTTCGCAATATTTTTGGAAATTTGGGCTCTTTTACTAACATGAACACTTGCGCTGAGGCATCTTTTATGCTCATCTCTTGTCTTTAATGATTTATTCTGGGTTTTATTTTGTTTATTTGATGGAAATGAACAACAATACACACCATGGAAACATTTTTGTTTGATTCTTTTCGAGTGAGATTTTCACCTAGAACCCAAAGGGGGGGGGGGTATTGGCACTTTTCATTAAAAATTTAAAAAATTAAAATTTCTAAAAATGAAATAAATGCCTTCTATACTCCTCAATCATTCACTCTTTAATGGAAGATTGTTGTTTTTCGCAATATTTTTGGAAATTTGGGCTCTTTTACTAACATTAACTCATGCGCTGAGGCATCTTTTATGCTCATTTCTTGTCTTTAATGATTTATTCTGGTTTTTATTTTGTTTATTTGAAGAAAATGAACAACAATACACACCATGGAAACATTTTTGTTTGAATCTTTTCGAGTGAGATTTTCACCTAGAACCCAAAGGGGGGGGTATTGGCACTTTTCATTAAAAATTTGAAAAATTAAAATTTCTAAAAATGAAATAAATGGTTCTATACACCTCAAACATTCACTCTATAATGGAAGATTGTTGTTTTTCGCGGTATTTTTGGAAATCTGGGCTCTTTTACTAACATTAACACTTTCGCTGAGGCATCTTTTATGCTCATTTCTTGTCTTTGACGATTTATTCTGGGTTTTATTTTGTTTATTTGAAGAAAATGAACAAAATACACACCATGGAAACTTTTTTGTTTGATTCGAGTCGAGTGACATTTTCACCTAGAACCCAAAGGGGTATTGGCACTTTTCATGGAAAAATGTGAAAAATTAAAATTTCTAAAAATGAAATAAATGCCTTCTATACACCTCAAACATTCACTCTATAATGGAAGATTGTTGTTTTTCGCGGTATTTTTGGAAATGTGGGCTCTTTTACTAACATTAACACTTTCGCTGAGGCATCTTTTATGCTCATTTCTTGTCTTTGACGATTTATTCTGGGTTTTATTTTGTTTATTTGAAGAAAATGAACAACAATACACAACATGGAAAAATTTTTGTTTGATTCGTGTCGAGTGAGGTTTTCACCTAGAACCCAAAGGGGGGGGTATTGGCACCTTTCATGGAAAAATGTGAAAAATTAAAATTTCTAAAAATGAAATAAATGCCTTCTATACACCTCAAACATTCACTCTATAATGGAAGATTGTTGTTTTTCGCGGTATTTTTGGAAATGTGGGCTCTTTTACTAACATTAACACTTTCGCTGAGGCATCTTTTATGCTCATTTCTAGACTTTGACGATTTATCCTGGGTTTTATTTTGTTTATTTGAAGAAAATGAACAAAATACACACCATGGAAAAATTTTTGTTTGATTCGTGTCGAGTGAGATTTTCACCTAGAACCCAAAGGGGGGGGTATTGGCACTTTTCATGAAAAAATGTGAAAAATTAAAATTTCTAAAAATGAAATTAATGCCTTCTATGCACCTCAAACATTCACTCTAAAACAGAAGATTGTGGTTTTTTCGCAATATTTTTAGAAATTTTGGGTCTTTTAGTAACCTTAACACTAGCGCTGAAGCATCTTTTATGCTCATTTCTTGTCTTTCAGGATTTATTCTGGGTTTTATTTTGTTTATTTGAAGAAAATGAACAAAATACACACCATGGAAAAATTTTTGTTTGATTCGTGTCGAGTGAGATTTTTACCTAGAACCCAAAGGGGGGGGTATTGGCACTTTTCATGAAAAAATGTGAAAAATTAAAATTTCTAAAAATGAAATAAATGCCTTCTATACACCTCAAACATTCACTCTATAATGGAAGATTGTTGTTTTTCGCGGTATTTTTGGAAATGTGGGCTCTTTTACTAACATTAACACTTTCGCTGAGGCATCCTTTATGCTCATTTCTTGTTTTTGACGATTTATTCTGGGTTTTATTTTGTTTATTTGAAGAAAATGAACAACAATACACACCATGGAAACATTTTTGTTTGATTTGTGTCGAGTGAGATTTTCACTTAGAACCCAAAGGGGGGGGAATTGGCACTTTTCATGAAAAAATGTGAAAAATTAAAATTTCTAAAAATGAAATAAATGCCTTCTATGCACCTCAAACATTCACTCTATAATGGAAGATTGTTGTTTTTCTTAATATTTTTAGAAATTTGGGCTCTTTTACTAACATTAACACTTGCGCTGAGGCATCTTTTATGCTCATTTCTTGTCTTTAATGATTTATTCTGGGTTTTATTTTGTTTATTTGATGAAAATGAACAAAATACACTCCATGGAAAAATTTTTGTTTGATTCGTGTCGATGGAGATTTTCACCTAGAACCCAAAGGGGGGGGTATTGGCACTTTTCATGAAAAAATGTGAAAAATGAAAATTTCTAAAAATGAAATAAATGCCTTCTATACACCTCAAACATTCACTCTATAATGGAAGATTGTTGTTTTTCGCGGTATTTTTGGAAATGTGGGCTCTTTTACTAACATGAACACTTGCGCTGAGGCATCTTTTATGCTCATTTCTTGTCTTTAATGATTTATTCTGGGTTTTATTTTGTTTTTTTGATGAAAATGAACAACAATACACACCATGGAAACATTTTTGTTTGATTTGTGTCGAGTGAGATTTTCACTTAGAACCCAAAGGGGGGGGAATTGGCACTTTTCATGAAAAAATGTGAAAAATTAAAATTTCTAAAAATGAAATAAATGCCTTCTATGCACCTCAAACATTCACTCTATAATGGAAGATTGTTGTTTTTCGCAATATTTTTGGAAATTTGGGCTCTTTTACTAACATGAACACTTGCGCTGAGGCATCTTTTATGCTCATCTCTTGTCTTTAATGATTTATTCTGGGTTTTATTTTGTTTATTTGATGGAAATGAACAACAATACACACCATGGAAACATTTTTGTTTGATTCTTTTCGAGTGAGATTTTCACCTAGAACCCAAAGGGGGGGGGGGGTATTGGCACTTTTTCATTAAAAATTTAAAAAATTAAAATTTCTAAAAATGAAATAAATGCCTTCTATACTCCTCAATCATTCACTCTTTAATGGAAGATTGTTGTTTTTTCGCAATATTTTTGGAAATTTGGGCTCTTTTACTAACATTAACTCATGCGCTGAGGCATCTTTTATGCTCATTTCTTGTCTTTAATGATTTTATTCTGGTTTTTATTTTGTTTATTTGAAGAAAATGAACAACAATACACACCATGGAAACATTTTTGTTTGAATCTTTCGAGTGAGATTTTTCACCTAGAAACCCAAAGGGGGGGGTATTGGCACTTTTCATTAAAAATTTGAAAAATTAAAATTTCTAAAAATGAAATAAATGGTTCTATACACCTCAAACATTCACTCTATAATGGAAGATTGTTGTTTTTCGCGGTATTTTTGGAAATCTGGGCTCTTTTACTAACATTAACACTTTCGCTGAGGCATCTTTTATGCTCATTTCTTGTCTTTGACGATTTATTCTGGGTTTTATTTTGTTTATTTGAAGAAAATGAACAAAATACACACCATGGAAACTTTTTTGTTTGATTCGAGTCGAGTGACATTTTCACCTAGAACCCAAAGGGGTATTGGCACTTTTCATGGAAAAATGTGAAAAATTAAAATTTCTAAAAATGAAATAAATGCCTTCTATACACCTCAAACATTCACTCTATAATGGAAGATTGTTGTTTTCGCGGTATTTTTGGAAATGTGGGCTCTTTTACTAACATTTAACACTTTCGCTGAGGCATCTTTTATGCTCATTTCTTGTCTTTGACGATTTATTCTGGGTTTTATTTTGTTTATTTGAAGAAAATGAACAACAATACACAACATGGAAAAATTTTTGTTTGATTCGTGTCGAGTGAGGTTTTCACCTAGAACCCAAAGGGGGGGGGTATTGGCACCTTTCATGGAAAAATGTGAAAAAATTAAAATTTCTAAAAATGAAATAAATGCCTTCTATACACCTCAAACATTCACTCTATAATGGAAGATTGTTGTTTTTCGCGGTATTTTTGGAAATGTGGGCTCTTTTACTAACATTAACACTTTCGCTGAGGCATCTTTTATGCTCATTTCTAGACTTTGACGATTTATCCTGGGTTTTATTTTGTTTATTTGAAGAAATGAACAAAATTACACACCATGGAAAAATTTTTGGTTTGATTCGTGTCGAGTGAGATTTTCACCTAGAACCCAAAGGGGGGGGTATTGGCACTTTTCATGAAAAAATGTGAAAAAATTAAAATTTCTAAAAATGAAATTAATGCCTTCTATGCACCTCAAACATTCACTCTAAAACAGAAGATTGTGGTTTTTTCGCAATATTTTTAGAAATTTTGGGTCTTTTAGTAACCTTAACACTAGCGCTGAAGCATCTTTTATGCTCATTTCTTGTCTTTCAGGATTTATTCTGGGTTTTTATTTTGTTTATTTGAAGAAAATGAACAAAATACACACCATGGAAAAATTTTTGTGGAGTGAGATTTTTACCTAGAACCCAAAGGGGGGGGTATTGGCACTTTTCATGAAAAAATGTGAAAAATTAAAATTTCTAAAAATGAAATAAATGCCTTCTATACACCTCAAACATTCACTCTATAATGGAAGATTGTTGTTTTTCGCGGTATTTTTGGAAATGTGGGCTCTTTTACTAACATTAACACTTTCGCTGAGGCATCCTTTATGCTCATTTCTTGTTTTTGACGATTTATTCTGGGTTTTATTTTGTTTATTTGAAGAAAATGAACAACAATACACACCATGGAAAAATTTTTGTTTGATTCGTGTCGAGTGAGATTTTCACCTAGAACCCAAAGGGGGGGGTATTGGCACTTTTCATGGAAAAATGTGAAAAATTATATTTTCAAAAAATGAAATAAATGCCTTCTAAACACCTCAAACATTCACTCTAAAACAGAAGATTGTTGTTTTTCGCAATATTTTTAGAAATTTGGGCTCTTTTACTAACATTAACACTTGCGCTGAGGCATCTTTTATGCTCATTTCTTGTCTTTAATGATTTATTCTGGGTTTTATTTTGTTTATTTGATGAAAATGAACAAAATACACTCCATGGAAAAATTTTTGTTTGATTCGTGTCGATGGAGATTTTCACCTAGAACCCAAAGGGGGGGGTATTGGCACTTTTCATGAAAAAATGTGAAAAATGAAAATTTCTAAAAATGAAATAAATGCCTTCTATACACCTCAAACATTCACTCTATAATGGAAGATTGTTGTTTTTCGCGGTATTTTTGGAAATGTGGGCTCTTTTACTAACATGAACACTTGCGCTGAGGCATCTTTTATGCTCATTTCTTGTCTTTAATGATTTATTCTGGGTTTTATTTTGTTTTTTTGATGAAAATGAACAACAATACACACCATGGAAACATTTTTGTTTGATTTGTGTCGAGTGAGATTTTCACTTAGAACCCAAAGGGGGGGGAATTGGCACTTTTCATGAAAAAATGTGAAAAATTAAAATTTCTAAAAATGAAATAAATGCCTTCTATGCACCTCAAACATTCACTCTATAATGGAAGATTGTTGTTTTTCGCAATATTTTTGGAAATTTGGGCTCTTTTACTAACATGAACACTTGCGCTGAGGCATCTTTTATGCTCATCTCTTGTCTTTAATGATTTATTCTGGGTTTTATTTTGTTTATTTGATGGAAATGAACAACAATACACACCATGGAAACATTTTTGTTTGATTCTTTTCGAGTGAGATTTTCACCTAGAACCCAAAGGGGGGGGGGTATTGGCACTTTTCATTAAAAATTTAAAAAATTAAAATTTCTAAAAATGAAATAAATGCCTTCTATACTCCTCAATCATTCACTCTTTAATGGAAGATTGTTGTTTTTCGCAATATTTTTGGAAATTTGGGCTCTTTTACTAACATTAACTCATGCGCTGAGGCATCTTTTATGCTCATTTCTTGTCTTTAATGATTTATTCTGGTTTTTATTTTGTTTATTTGAAGAAAATGAACAACAATACACACCATGGAAACATTTTTGTTTGAATCTTTTCGAGTGAGATTTTCACCTAGAACCCAAAGGGGGGGGTATTGGCACTTTTCATTAAAAATTTGAAAAATTAAAATTTCTAAAAATGAAATAAATGGTTCTATACACCTCAAACATTCACTCTATAATGGAAGATTGTTGTTTTTCGCGGTATTTTTGGAAATCTGGGCTCTTTTACTAACATTAACACTTTCGCTGAGGCATCTTTTATGCTCATTTCTTGTCTTTGACGATTTATTCTGGGTTTTATTTTGTTTATTTGAAGAAAATGAACAAAATACACACCATGGAAACTTTTTTGTTTGATTCGAGTCGAGTGACATTTTCACCTAGAACCCAAAGGGGTATTGGCACTTTTCATGGAAAAATGTGAAAAATTAAAATTTCTAAAAATGAAATAAATGCCTTCTATACACCTCAAACATTCACTCTATAATGGAAGATTGTTGTTTTTCGCGGTATTTTTGGAAATGTGGGCTCTTTTACTAACATTAACACTTTCGCTGAGGCATCTTTTATGCTCATTTCTTGTCTTTGACGATTTATTCTGGGTTTTATTTTGTTTATTTGAAGAAAATGAACAACAATACACAACATGGAAAAATTTTTGTTTGATTCGTGTCGAGTGAGGTTTTCACCTAGAACCCAAAGGGGGGGGTATTGGCACCTTTCATGGAAAAATGTGAAAAATTAAAATTTCTAAAAATGAAATAAATGCCTTCTATACACCTCAAACATTCACTCTATAATGGAAGATTGTTGTTTTTCGCGGTATTTTTGGAAATGTGGGCTCTTTTACTAACATTAACACTTTCGCTGAGGCATCTTTTATGCTCATTTCTAGACTTTGACGATTTATCCTGGGTTTTATTTTGTTTATTTGAAGAAAATGAACAAAATACACACCATGGAAAAATTTTTGTTTGATTCGTGTCGAGTGAGATTTTCACCTAGAACCCAAAGGGGGGGGTATTGGCACTTTTCATGAAAAAATGTGAAAAATTAAAATTTCTAAAAATGAAATTAATGCCTTCTATGCACCTCAAACATTCACTCTAAAACAGAAGATTGTGGTTTTTTCGCAATATTTTTAGAAATTTTGGGTCTTTTAGTAACCTTAACACTAGCGCTGAAGCATCTTTTATGCTCATTTCTTGTCTTTCAGGATTTATTCTGGGTTTTATTTTGTTTATTTGAAGAAAATGAACAAAATACACACCATGGAAAAATTTTTGTGTGATTCGTGTCGAGTGAGATTTTTACCTAGAACCCAAAGGGGGGGGGTATTGGCACTTTTCATGAAAAAATGTGAAAAATTAAAATTTCTAAAAATGAAATAAATGCCTTCTATACACCTCAAACATTCACTCTATAATGGAAGATTGTTGTTTTTCGCGGTATTTTTGGAAATGTGGGCTCTTTTACTAACATTAACACTTTCGCTGAGGCATCCTTTATGCTCATTTCTTGTTTTTGACGATTTATTCTGGGTTTTATTTTGTTTATTTGAAGAAAATGAACAACAATACACACCATGGAAAAATTTTTGTTTGATTCGTGTCGAGTGAGATTTTCACCTAGAACCCAAAGGGGGGGGTATTGGCACTTTTCATGGAAAAATGTGAAAAATTATATTTTCAAAAAATGAAATAAATGCCTTCTAAACACCTCAAACATTCACTCTAAAACAGAAGATTGTTGTTTTTCGCAATATTTTTAGAAATTTGGGCTCTTTTACTAACATTAACACTGGCGCTGAAGCATCTTTTATGCTCATTTCTTGTCTTTAATGATTTATTCTGGGTTTTCTTTTGTTTATTTGATGAAAATGAACAACAATACACACCATGGAAACATTTTTGTTTGATTCTTTTCGAGTGAGATTTTCACCTAGAACCCAAAGGGGGGGGAATTGGCACTTTTCATTAAAAATGTGAAAAATTAAAATTTCTAAAAATGAAATAAATGCCTTCTATACACCTCAAACATTCACTCTATAATGGAAGATTGTTGTTTTTCGCGGTATTTTTGGAAATGTGGGCTCTTTTACTAACATTAACACTTTCGCTGAGGCATCTTTTATGCTCATTTCTTGTCTTTGACGATTTATTCTGGGTTTTATTTTGTTTATTTGAAGAAAATGAACAACAATACACAACATGGAAAAATTTTTGTTTGATTCGTGTCGAGTGAGGTTTTCACCTAGAACCCAAAGGGGGGGGTATTGGCACCTTTCATGGAAAAATGTGAAAAATTAAAATTTCTAAAAATGAAATAAATGCCTTCTATACACCTCAAACATTCACTCTATAATGGAAGATTGTTGTTTTTCGCGGTATTTTTGGAAATGTGGGCTCTTTTACTAACATTAACACTTTCGCTGAGGCATCTTTTATGCTCATTTCTAGACTTTGACGATTTATCCTGGGTTTTATTTTGTTTATTTGAAGAAAATGAACAAAATACACACCATGGAAAAATTTTTGTTTGATTCGTGTCGAGTGAGATTTTCACCTAGAACCCAAAGGGGGGGGTATTGGCACTTTTCATGAAAAAATGTGAAAAATTAAAATTTCTAAAAATGAAATTAATGCCTTCTATGCACCTCAAACATTCACTCTAAAACAGAAGATTGTGGTTTTTTCGCAATATTTTTAGAAATTTTGGGTCTTTTAGTAACCTTAACACTAGCGCTGAAGCATCTTTTATGCTCATTTCTTGTCTTTCAGGATTTATTCTGGGTTTTATTTTGTTTATTTGAAGAAAATGAACAAAATACACACCATGGAAAAATTTTTGTGTGATTCGTGTCGAGTGAGATTTTTACCTAGAACCCAAAGGGGGGGGTATTGGCACTTTTCATGAAAAAATGTGAAAAATTAAAATTTCTAAAAATGAAATAAATGCCTTCTATACACCTCAAACATTCACTCTATAATGGAAGATTGTTGTTTTTCGCGGTATTTTTGGAAATGTGGGCTCTTTTACTAACATTAACACTTTCGCTGAGGCATCCTTTATGCTCATTTCTTGTTTTTGACGATTTATTCTGGGTTTTATTTTGTTTATTTGAAGAAAATGAACAACAATACACACCATGGAAAAATTTTTGTTTGATTCGTGTCGAGTGAGATTTTCACCTAGAACCCAAAGGGGGGGGTATTGGCACTTTTCATGGAAAAATGTGAAAAATTATATTTTCAAAAAATGAAATAAATGCCTTCTAAACACCTCAAACATTCACTCTAAAACAGAAGATTGTTGTTTTTCGCAATATTTTTAGAAATTTGGGCTCTTTTACTAACATTAACACTGGCGCTGAAGCATCTTTTATGCTCATTTCTTGTCTTTAATGATTTATTCTGGGTTTTCTTTTGTTTATTTGATGAAAATGAACAACAATACACACCATGGAAACATTTTTGTTTGATTCTTTTCGAGTGAGATTTTCACCTAGAACCCAAAGGGGGGGGAATTGGCACTTTTCATTAAAAATGTGAAAAATTAAAAATTTCTAAAAATGAAATAAATGCCTTCTATACACCTCAAACATTCACTCTATAATTGAAGATTGTTGTTTTTCGCTATATTTTTGGAAATGTGGGCTCTTTTACTTACATGAACACTTGCGCTGAGGCATATTTTATGCTCATATCTTGTCTTTAATGATTTATTCTGGGTTTTATTTTGTTTATTTAATGAAAATGAACAACAATACACATCATGGAAACATTTTTGTTTGATTCGTGTTGAGTGAGATTTTCATTTAGACCCCAAAGGGGGGGGTATTGGCACTTTTCATTAAAAATTTGAAAAATTAAAATTTCTAAAAATGAAATAAATGCCTTCTATACTCCTCAAACATTCACTCTTTAATGGAAGATTGTTGTTTTTCGCAATATTTTTGGAAATTTGGGCTCTTTTACTAACATTAACTCATGCGCTGAGGCATCTTTTATGCTCATTTCTTGTCTTTAATGATTTATTCTGGTTTTTATTTTGTTTATTTGAAGAAAATGAACAACAATACACACCATGGAAACATTTTTGTTTGATTCTTTTCGAGTGAGATTTTCACCTAGAACCCAAAGGGGGGGGTATTGGCACTTTTCATTAAAAATTTGAAAAATTAAAATTTCTAAAAATGAAATAAATGCCTTCTATACACCTCAAACATTCACTCTATAATGGAAGATTGTTGTTTTTCGCGGTATTTTTTGAAATGTTGGCTCTTTTACTAACATGAACACCTGCGCTGAGGCATCTTTTATGCTCATTTCTTGTCTTTGACGATTTATTCTGGGTTTTATTTTGTTTATTTGAAGAAAATGAACAACAATACACACCATGGAAAAATTTTTGTTTGATTCGTGTCGAGTGAGATTTTCACCTAGAACCCAAAGGGGGGGGTATTGGCACTTTTCATGAAAAAATGTGAAAAATTAAAATTTCTAAAAATGAAATAAATGCCTTCTATACACCTCAAACATTCACTCTATAATGGAAGATTGTAGTTTTTCGCGGTATTTTTGGAAATGTGGGCTCTTTTACTAACATTAACACTTTCGCTGAGGCATCTTTTATGCTCATTTCTTGTCTTTGACGATTTATTCTGGGTTTTATTTTGTTTATTTGAAGAAAATGAACAAAATACACACCATGGAAAAATTTTTGTTTGAATCGTGTCGAGTGAGATTTTCACCTAGAACCCAAAGGGGGGGGTATTGGCACTATTCATGAAAAAATGTGAAAAATTAAAATTTCTAAAAATGAAATAAATGCCTTCGATACACCTCATACATTCACTCTATAATGGAAGATTGTTGTTTTTCGCGGTATTTTTGGAAATGTGGGCTCTTTTACTAACATTAACACTTTCGCTGAGGCATCTTTTATGCTCATTTCTTGTCTTTGACGATTTATTCTGGGTTTTATTTTGTTTATTTGAAGAAAATGAACAACAATACACACCATGGAAAAATTTTTGTTTGATTCTTTTCGAGTGAGATTTTCACCTAGAACCCAAAGGGGGGGGTATTGGCACTTTTCATGAAAAAATGTGAAAAATTAAAATTTCTAAAAATGAAATAAATGCCTTCTATACACCTCAAACATTCACTCTATAATGGAAGATTGTTGTTTTTCGCAATATTTTTGGGAATTTGGGCTCTTTTACTAACATTAACACTTGCGCTGAGGCATCTTTTATGCTCATTTCTTGTCTTTGACGATTTATTCTGGGTTTTATTTTGTTTATTTGATGAAAATGAACAACAATACACACCATGGAAACATTTTTGTTTGATTCTTTTCGAGTGAGATTTTCACCTAGAACCCAAAGGGGGGGGAATTGGCACTTTTCATTAAAAATTTGAAAAATTAAAATTTCTAAAAATGAAATAAATGCCTTCTATACACCTCAAACATTCACTCTATAATTGAAGATTGTTGTGTTTCGCTATATTTTTGGAAATGTGGGCTCTTTTACTAACATGAACACTTGCGCTGAGGCATCTTTTATGCTCATTTCTTGTCTTTGACGATTTATTCTGGGTTTTATTTTGTTTATTTGAAGAAAATGAACAACAATACACACCATGGAAAAATTTTTGTTTGATTCGTGTCGAGTGAGATTTTCACCTAGAACCCAAAGGGGGGGGGTATTGGCACTTTTCATGGAAAAATGTGAAAAATTAAAATTTCTAAAAATGAAATAAATGCCTTCTATACACCTCAAACATTCACTCTATAATGGAAGATTGTTGTTTTTCGCGGTATTTTTGGAAATGTGGGCTCTTTTACTAACATGAACACTTGCGCTGAGGCATCTTCTATGCTCATTTCTTGTCTTTGACGATTTATTCTGGTTTTCATTTTGTTTATTTGAAGAAAATGAACAACAATACACACCATGGAAAAATTTTTGTTTGATTCGTGTCGAGTGAGATTTTCACCTAGAACCCAAAGGGGGGGGTATTGGCACCTTTCATGGAAAAATGTGAAAAATTAAATTTTCTAAAAATGAAATAAATGCCTTCTATACACCTCAAACATTCACTCTATAATGGAAGATTGTTGTTTTTCGCGGTATTTTTGGAAATGTGGGCTCTTTTACTAACATTAACACTTTCGCTGAGGCATCTTTTATGCTCATTTCTTGTCTTTGACGATTTATTCTGGGTTTTATTTTGTTTATCTAAAGAAAATGAACAAAATACACACCATGGAAAAATTCTTGTTTGATTCGTGTCGAGTGAGATTTTCACCTAGAACCCAAAGGGTATTGGCACTTTTCATGGAAAAATGTGAAAAATTAAAATTCCTAAAAAAAAAATAAATGCCTTCTATACACCTCAAACATTCACTCTAAAACAGAAGATTGTGGTTTTTTCGCAATATTTTTAGAAATTTTGGGTCTTTTAGTAACCTTAACACTAGCGCTGAAGCATCTTTTATGCTCATTTCTTGTCTTTCAGGATTTATTCTGGGTTTTATTTTGTTTATTTGATGAAAATTAACAACAATACACACCATGGAAACATTTTTGTTTGATTTGTGTCGAGTGAGATTTTCACCTAGAACCCAAAGGGGGGGGTATTGGCACTTTTCATGGAAAAATGTGAAAAATTATATTTTCAAAAAATGAAATAAATGCCTTCTAAACACCTCAAACATTCACTCTAAAACAGAAGATTGTTGTTTTTCGCAATATTTTTAGAAATTTGGCCTCTTTAACTAACATTAACACTTGCGCTGAGGCATCTTTTATGCTCATTTCTTGTCTTTAATGATTTATTCTGGGTTTTATTTTGTTTATTTGATGAAAATGAACAACAATACACACCATGGAAAAATTTTTGTTTTATTCGTGTCGAGTGAGATTTTCACCTAGAACCCAAAGGGGGGGGTATTGGCACTTTTCATGAAAAAATGTGAAAAATTAAAATTTCTAAAAATGAAATAAATGCCTTCTATACACCTCAAACATTCACTCTATAATGGAAGATTGTTGTTTTTCGCGGTACTTTTGGAAATGTGGGCTCTTTTACTAACATTAACACTTTCGCTGAGGCATCTTTTATGCTCATTTCTTGTCTTTGACGATTTATTCTGGGTTTTATTTTGTTTATTTGAAGAAAATGAACAAAATACACACCATGGAAACATTTTTGTTTGATTCGAGTCGAGTGAGATTTTCACCTAGAACCCAAAGGGATATTGGCACTTTTCATGGAAAAATGTGAAATATTAAAATTTCTAAAAATGAAATAAATGCCTTCTATACACCTCAAACATTCACTCTATAATGGAAGATTGTTGTTTTTCGCGGTATTTTTGGAAATGTGGGCTCTTTTACTAACATTAACACTTTCGCTGAGGCATCTTTTATGCTCATTTCTTGTCTTTGTCGATTTATTCTGGGTTTAATTTTGTTTATTTGAAGAAAATGAACAACAATACACACCATGGAAAAATTTTTGTTTGATTCGTGTCGAGTGAGATTTTCACCTAGAACCCAAAGGGGGGGGTATTGGCACTTTTCATGAAAAAATGTGAAAAATTAAAATTTCTAAAAATGAAATAAATGCCTTCTATACACCTCAAACATTCACTCTATAATGGAAGATTGTTGTTTTTCGCAATATTTTTGGGAATTTGGGCTCTTTTACTAACATTAACACTTGCGCTGAGGCATCTTTTATGCTCATTTCTTGTCTTTGACGATTTATTCTGGGTTTTATTTTGTTTATTTGATGAAAATGAACAACAATACACACCATGGAAACATTTTGGTTTGATTCTTTTCGAGTGAGATTTTCACCTAGAACCCAAAGGGGGGGGTATTGGCACTTTTCATGGAAAAATGTGAAAAATTATATTTTCAAAAAATGAAATAAATGCCTTCTTAACACCTCAAACATTCACTCTAAAACAGAAGATTGTTGTTTTTCGCAATATTTTTAGAAATTTGGCCTCTTTTACTAACATTAACACTTGCGCTGAGGGATCTTTTATGCTCATTTCTTGTCTTTAATGATTTATTCTGGGTTTTATTTTGTTTATTTGATGAAAATGAACAACAATACACACCATGGAAACATTTTTGTTTGATTCGTGTCGAGTGAGATTTTCACCTAGAACCCAAAGGGGGGGGTATTGGCACTTTTCATGGAAAAATGTGAAAAATTAAAATTTCTAAAAATGAAATAAATGCCTTCTATACACCTCAAACATTCACTCTATAATGGAAGATTGTTGTTTTTCGCGGTATTTTTGGAAATGTGGGCTCTTTTACTAACATTAACACTTTCGCTGAGGCATCTTTTATGCTCATTTCTTGTCTTTGACGATTTATTCTGGGTTTCATTTTGTTTTTTTGAAGAAAATGAACAAAATACACACCATGGAAAAATTTTTGTTTGATTCGTGTCGAGTGAGATTTTCACCTAGAACCCAAAGGGGGGGGTATTGGCACTTTTCATGAAAAAATGTGAAAAATTAAAATTTCTAAAAATGAAATAAATGCCTTCTATACACCTCAAACATTCACTCTTTAATGGAAGATTGTTGTTTTTCGCGGTATTTTTGGAAATGTGGGCTCTTTTACTAACTTGAACACTTGCGCTGAGGCATCTTTTATGCTCATTTCTTGTCTTTAATGATTTATTCTGGGTTTTATTTTGTTTTTTTGATGAAAATGAACAACAATACACACCATGGAAACATTTTTGTTTGATTCGTGTCGAGTGAGATTTTCACCTAGAACCCAAAGGGGGGGGGTATTGGCACTTTTCATGGAAAAATGTGAAAAATTAGAATTTCTAAAAATGAAATAAATGCCTTCTATACACCTCAAACATTCACTCTATAATGGAAGATTGTTGTTTTTCGCGGTATTTTTGGAAATGTGGGCTCTTTTACTAACATTAACACTTTCGCTGAGGCATCTTTTATGCTCATTTCTTGTCTTTGACGATTTATTCTGGGTTTTATTTTGTTTATTTGAAGAAAATGAACAAAATACACACCATGGAAAAATTTTTGTTTGAATCGTGTCGAGTGAGATTTTCACCTAGAACCCAAAGGGGGGGGTATTGGCACTATTCATGAAAAAATGTGAAAAATTAAAATTTCTAAAAATGAAATAAATGCCTTCGATACACCTCAAACATTCACTCTATAATGGAAGATTGTTGTTTTTCGCGGTATTTTTGGAAATGTGGGCTCTTTTACTAACATTAACACTTTCGCTGAGGCATCTTTTATGCTCATTTCTTGTCTTTGACGATTTATTCTGGGTTTTATTTTGTTTATTTGAAGAAAATGAACAACAATACACACCATGGAAAAATTTTTGTTTGATTCTTTTCGAGTGAGATTTTCACCTAGAACCCAAAGGGGGGGGTATTGGCACTTTTCATGAAAAAATGTGAAAAATTAAAATTTCTAAAAATGAAATAAATGCCTTCTATACACCTCAAACATTCACTCTATAATGGAAGATTGTTGTTTTTCGCAATATTTTTGGGAATTTGGGCTCTTTTACTAACATTAACACTTGCGCTGAGGCATCTTTTATGCTCATTTCTTGTCTTTGACGATTTATTCTGGGTTTTATTTTGTTTATTTGATGAAAATGAACAACAATACACACCATGGAAACATTTTTGTTTGATTCTTTTCGAGTGAGATTTTCACCTAGAACCCAAAGGGGGGGGAATTGGCACTTTTCATTAAAAATTTGAAAAATTAAAATTTCTAAAAATGAAATAAATGCCTTCTATACACCTCAAACATTCACTCTATAATTGAAGATTGTTGTGTTTCGCTATATTTTTGGAAATGTGGGCTCTTTTACTAACATGAACACTTGCGCTGAGGCATCTTTTATGCTCATTTCTTGTCTTTGACGATTTATTCTGGGTTTTATTTTGTTTATTTGAAGAAAATGAACAACAATACACACCATGGAAAAATTTTTGTTTGATTCGTGTCGAGTGAGATTTTCACCTAGAACCCAAAGGGGGGGGTATTGGCACTTTTCATGGAAAAATGTGAAAAATTAAAATTTCTAAAAATGAAATAAATGCCTTCTATACACCTCAAACATTCACTCTATAATGGAAGATTGTTGTTTTTCGCGGTATTTTTGGAAATGTGGGCTCTTTTACTAACATGAACACTTGCGCTGAGGCATCTTCTATGCTCATTTCTTGTCTTTGACGATTTATTCTGGTTTTCATTTTGTTTATTTGAAGAAAATGAACAACAATACACACCATGGAAAAATTTTTGTTTGATTCGTGTCGAGTGAGATTTTCACCTAGAACCCAAAGGGGGGGGTATTGGCACCTTTCATGGAAAAATGTGAAAAATTAAATTTTCTAAAAATGAAATAAATGCCTTCTATACACCTCAAACATTCACTCTATAATGGAAGATTGTTGTTTTTCGCGGTATTTTTGGAAATGTGGGCTCTTTTACTAACATTAACACTTTCGCTGAGGCATCTTTTATGCTCATTTCTTGTCTTTGACGATTTATTCTGGGTTTTATTTTGTTTATCTAAAGAAAATGAACAAAATACACACCATGGAAAAATTCTTGTTTGATTCGTGTCGAGTGAGATTTTCACCTAGAACCCAAAGGGTATTGGCACTTTTCATGGAAAAATGTGAAAAATTAAAATTCCTAAAAAAAAAATAAATGCCTTCTATACACCTCAAACATTCACTCTAAAACAGAAGATTGTGGTTTTTTCGCAATATTTTTAGAAATTTTGGGTCTTTTAGTAACCTTAACACTAGCGCTGAAGCATCTTTTATGCTCATTTCTTGTCTTTCAGGATTTATTCTGGGTTTTATTTTGTTTATTTGATGAAAATTAACAACAATACACACCATGGAAACATTTTTGTTTGATTTGTGTCGAGTGAGATTTTCACCTAGAACCCAAAGGGGGGGGTATTGGCACTTTTCATGGAAAAATGTGAAAAATTATATTTTCAAAAAATGAAATAAATGCCTTCTAAACACCTCAAACATTCACTCTAAAACAGAAGATTGTTGTTTTTCGCAATATTTTTAGAAACTTGGCCTCTTTAACTAACATTAACACTTGCGCTGAGGCATCTTTTATGCTCATTTCTTGTCTTTAATGATTTATTCTGGGTTTTATTTTGTTTATTTGATGAAAATGAACAACAATACACACCATGGAAAAATTTTTGTTTTATTCGTGTCGAGTGAGATTTTCACCTAGAACCCAAAGGGGGGGGTATTGGCACTTTTCATGAAAAAATGTGAAAAATTAAAATTTCTAAAAATGAAATAAATGCCTTCTATACACCTCAAACATTCACTCTATAATGGAAGATTGTTGTTTTTCGCGGTACTTTTGGAAATGTGGGCTCTTTTACTAACATTAACACTTTCGCTGAGGCATCTTTTATGCTCATTTCTTGTCTTTGACGATTTATTCTGGGTTTTATTTTGTTTATTTGAAGAAAATGAACAAAATACACACCATGGAAACATTTTTGTTTGATTCGAGTCGAGTGAGATTTTCACCTAGAACCCAAAGGGATATTGGCACTTTTCATGGAAAAATGTGAAAAATTAAAATTTCTAAAAATGAAATAAATGCCTTCTATACACCTCAAACATTCACTCTATAATGGAAGATTGTTGTTTTTCGCGGTATTTTTGGAAATGTGGGCTCTTTTACTAACATTAACACTTTCGCTGAGGCATCTTTTATGCTCATTTCTTGTCTTTGTCGATTTATTCTGGGTTTAATTTTGTTTATTTGAAGAAAATGAACAACAATACACACCATGGAAAAATTTTTGTTTGATTCGTGTCGAGTGAGATTTTCACCTAGAACCCAAACTGGGGGGTATTGGCACTTTTCATGAAAAAATGTGAAAAATTAAAATTTCTAAAAATGAAATAAATGCCTTCTATACACCTCAAACATTCACTCTATAATGGAAGATTGTTGTTTTTCGCAATATTTTTGGGAATTTGGGCTCTTTTACTAACATTAACACTTGCGCTGAGGCATCTTTTATGCTCATTTCTTGTCTTTGACGATTTATTCTGGGTTTTATTTTGTTTATTTGATGAAAATGAACAACAATACACACCATGGAAACATTTTGGTTTGATTCTTTTCGAGTGAGATTTTCACCTAGAACCCAAAGGGGGGGGAATTGGCACATTTCATTAAAAATTTGAAAAATTAAAATTTCTAAAAATGAAATAAATGCCTTCTATACACCTCAAACATTCACTCTATAATTGAAGATTGTTGTTTTTCGCGGTATTTTCTGAAATGTGGGCTCTTTTACTAACATGAACACTTGCGCTGAGGCATCTTTAATGCTCATTTCTTGTCTTTGACGATTTATTCTGGGTTTTATTTTGTTTATTTGAAGAAAATGAACAACAATACACACCATGGAAACATTTTTGTTTGATTCGTGTCGAGTGAGATTTTCACCTAGAACCCAAAGGGGGGGGTATTGGCACTTTTCATGGAAAAATGTGAAAAATTAAAATTTCTAAAAATGAAATAAATGCCTTCTATACACCTCAAACATTCACTCTATAATGGGAGATTGTTGTTTTTTCGCGGGATTTTTGGAAATGTGGGCTCTTTTACTAACATGAACACTTGCGCTGAGGCATCTTTTATGCTCATTTCTTGTCTTTGACGATTTATTCTGGTTTTCATTTTGTTTATTTGAAGAAAATGAACAACAATACACACAATGGAAAAATTTTTGTTTGATTCGTGTCGAATGAGATTTTCACCTAGAACCCAAAGGGGGGGGTATTGGCACCTTTCATGGAAAAATGTGAAAAATTAAATTTTCTAAAAATGAAATAAATGCCTTCTATACACCTCAAACATTCACTCTATAATGGAAGATTGTTGTTTTTCGCGGTATTTTTGGAAATGTGGGCTCTTTTACTAACATTAACACTTTCGCTGAGGCATCTTTTATGCTCATTTCTTGTTTTTGACGATTTATTCTGGGTTTTATTTTGTTTATCTGAAGAAAATGAACAACAATACACACCATGGAAAAATTCTTGTTTGATTCGTGTTGAGTGAGATTTTCACCTAGAACCCAAAGGGGGGGGGTATTGGCACTTTTCATGAAAAAATGTGAAAAATTAAAATTTCTAAAAATGAAATTAATGCCTTCTATGCACCTCAAACATTCACTCTAAAACAGAAGATTGTGGTTTTTTCGCAATATTTTTAGAAATTTTGGGTCTTTTAGTAACCTTAACACTAGCGCTGAAGCATCTTTTATGCTCATTTCTTGTCTTTCAGGATTTATTCTGGGTTTTATTTTGTTTATTTGATGAAAATGAACAACAATACACACCATGGAAACATTTTTGTTTGATTTGTGTCGAGTGAGATTTTCACCTAGAACCCAAAGGGGGGGGTATTGGCACTTTTCATGGAAAAATGTGAAAAATTATATTTTCAAAAAATGAAATAAATGCCTTCTTAACACCTCAAACATTCACTCTAAAACAGAAGATTGTTGTTTTTCGCAATATTTTTAGAAATTTGGCCTCTTTTACTAACATTAACACTTGCGCTGAGGGATCTTTTATGCTCATTTCTTGTCTTTAATGATTTATTCTGGGTTTTATTTTGTTTATTTGATGAAAATGAACAACAATACACACCATGGAAACATTTTTGTTTGATTCGTGTCGAGTGAGATTTTCACCTAGAACCCAAAGGGGGGGGTATTGGACCTTTTCATGGAAAAATGTGAAAAATTAAAATTTCTAAAAATGAAATAAATGCCTTCTATACACCTCAAACATTCACTCTATAATGGAAGATTGTTGTTTTTCGCGGTATTTTTGGAAATGTGGGCTCTTTTACTAACATTAACACTTTCGCTGAGGCATCTTTTATGCTCATTTCTTGTCTTTGACGATTTATTCTGGGTTTCATTTTGTTTTTTTTGAAGAAAATGAACAAAAATACACACCATGGAAAAATTTTTGTTTGATTCGTGTCGAGTGAGATTTTCACCTAGAACCCAAAGGGGGGGGTATTGGCACTTTTCATGAAAAAATGTGAAAAATTAAAATTTCTAAAAATGAAATAAATGCCTTCTATACACCTCAAACATTCACTCTTTAATGGAAGATTGTTGTTTTTCGCGGTATTTTTTGGAAATGTGGGCTCTTTTACTAACTTGAACACTTGCGCTGAGGCATCTTTTATGCTCATTTCTTGTCTTTAATGATTTATTCTGGGTTTTATTTTGTTTTTTTGATGAAAATGAACAACAATACACACCATGGAAACATTTTTGTTTGATTCGTGTCGAGTGAGATTTTCACCTAGAACCCAAAGGGGGGGGGGTATTGGCACTTTTCATGGAAAAATGTGAAAAATTAAAATCTCTAAAAATGAAATAAATGCCTTCTATACACCTCAAACATTCACTCTATAATGGAAGATTGTTGTTTTTCGCGGTATTTTTGGAAATGTGGGCTCTTTTACTAACATTAACACTTTCGCTGAGGCATCTTTTATGCTCATTTCTTGTCTTTGACGATTTATTCTGGGTTTTATTTTCTTTATTTGAAGAAAATGAACAACAATACACACCATGGAAAAATTTTTGTTTGATTCGTGTCGAGTGAGATTTTCACCTAGAACCCAAAGGGGGGGGTATTGGCACTTTTCATGAAAAAATGTGAAAAATTAAAATTTCTAAAAATGAAATAAATGCCTTCTATACACCTCAAACATTCACTCTATAATGGAAGATTGTTGTTTTTCGCAATATTTTTGGGAATTTTGGCTCTTTTACTAACATTAACACTTGCGCTGAGGCATCTTTTATGCTCATTTCTTGTCTTTAATGATTTATTCTGGGTTTTATTTTGTTTATTTGATGAAAATGAACAACAATACCCACCATGGAAACATTTTTGTTTGATTCGTGTCGAGTGAGATTTTCACCTAGAACCCAAAGGGGGGGGGTATTGGCACTTTTCATGGAAAAATGTGAAAAATTAAAATTTCTAACAATGAAATAAATGCCTTCTATTCTCCTCGAACATTCACTCTTTAATGGAGGATTGTTGTTTTTCGCAATATTTTAGGAAATTTGGGCTCTTTTACTAACATTAACACATTCGCTGAGGCATCTTTTATGCTCATTTCTTGTCTTTCAGGATTTATTCTGGGTTTTATTTTGTTTATTTGATGAAAATGAACAACAATACACACCATGGAAACATTTTTGTTTGATTTGTGTCGAGTGAGATTTTCACCTAGAACCCAAAGGGGGGGGTATTGGCACTTTTCATGGAAAAATGTGAAAAATTATATTTTCAAAAAATGAAATAAATGCCTTCTAAACACCTCAAACATTCACTCTAAAACAGAAGATTGTTGTTTTTCGCAATATTTTTAGAAATTAGGGCTCTTTTACTAACATTAACACTTGCGCTGAGGCATCTTTTATGCTCATTTCTTGTCTTTAATGATTTATTCTGGGTTTTATTTTGTTTATTTGATGAAAATGAACAACAATACACACCATGGAAACATTTTTGTTTGATTCGTGTCGAGTGAGATTTTCACCAAGAACCCAAAGGGGGGGGGTATTGGCACTTTTCATGGAAAAATGTGAAAAATTAAAATTTCTAAAAATGAAATAAATGCCTTCTATACACCTCAAACATTCACTCTATAATGGAAGATTGTTGTTTTTCGCGGTATTTTTGGAAATGTGGGCTCTTTTACTAACATTAACACTTTCGCTGAGGCATCTTTTATGCTCATTTCTTGTCTTTGACGATTTATTCTGGGTTTTATTTTGTTTATCTGAAGAAAATGAACAACAATACACACCATGGAAAAATTTTTGTTTGATTCGTGTCGAGTGAGATTTTCACCTAGAACCCAAAGGGGGGGG
>NW_027287391.1:0-67554 GCF_022747635.1 Hetaerina americana | reverse complement strand
CTAGTCTTTCAGGATTTATTCTGGGTTTTATTTTGTTTATTTGATGAAAATGAACAACAATACACACCATGGAAACATTTTTGTTTGATTTGGGTCGAGTGAGATTTTCACCTAGAACCCAAATGGGGGGGTATTGGTACTTTTCATGGAAAAATGTGAAAAATTAAAATTTCTAAAAATGAAATAAATGCCTTCTATACACCCCAAACATTCACTCTAAAACAGAAGATTGTTGTTTTTCGCAATATTTTTAGAAATTTGGCCTCTTTTAGTAACATTAACACTAGCGCTGAAGCATCTTTTCTGCTCATTTCTTGTCTTTCAGGATTTATTCTGGGTTTTATTTTGTTTATTTGATGAAAATGAACAACAATACACACCATGGAAATATTTTTGTTTGATTTGTGTCGAGTGAGATTTTCACCTAGAACCCAAAGGGGGGGGTATTGGCACTTTTCATGGAAAAATGTGAAAAATTAAAATTTCTAAAAATGAAATAAATGCCTTCTATACACCTCAAACATTCACTCTAAAACAGAAGATTGTTGTTTTTCGCAATATTTTTAGAAATTTGGGCTCTTTTAGTAACATTAACACTAGCGCTGAAGCATCTTTTATGCTCATTTCTTGTCTTTCAGGATTTATTCTGGGTTTTATTTTGTTTATTTGATGAAAATGAACAACAATACACACCATGGAAACATTTTTGTTTGATTTGTGTCGAGTGAGATTTTCACCTAGAACCCAATGGGGGGGGTATTGGCACTTTTCATGGAAAAATGTGAAAAAATAAAATTTCTAAAAATGAAATAAATGCCTTCTATACACCCCAAACATTCACTCTAAACAGAAGATTGTTGTTTTTCGCAATATTTTTAGAAATTTGGCCTCTTTTAGTAACATTAACACTAGCGCTGAAGCATCTTTTTTGCTCATTTCTTGTCTTTCAGGATTTATTCTGGGTTTTATTTTGTTTATTTGATGAAAATGAACAACAATACACACCATGGAAACATTTTTGTTTGATTTGTTTCGAGTGAGATTTTCACCTAGAACCCAAAGGGGGGGGTAGTGGCACTTTTCATGGAAAAATGTGAAAAATTAAAATTTCTAAAAATGAAATAAAAGCCTTCTATACACCTCAAACATTCACTCTAAAACAGAAGATTGTTGTTTTTCGCAATATTTTTAGAAATTTGGCCTCTTTTAGTAACATTAACACTAGCGCTGAAGCATCTTTTCTGCTCATTTCTTGTTTTATAAGATTTATTCTGGGTTTTATTTTGTTTATTTGATGAAAATGAACAACAATACACACCATGGAAACATTTTTGTTTGATTTGTGTCGAGTGAGATTTTCACCTAGAACCCAAAGGGGGGGTATTGGCACTTTTCATGGAAAAATGTGAAAAATTAAAATTTCTAAAAATGAAATAAATGCCTTCTATACACCCCAAACATTCACTCTAAAACAGAAGATTGTTGTTTTTCGCAATATTTTTAGAAATTTTGGCTCTTTTAGTAACATTAACCTTTGCGCTGAAGCATCTTTTATGCTCATTTCTTGTCTTTCAGGATTTATTCTGGGTTTTATTTTGTTTATTTGATGAAAATGAACAACAAAACACACCATGGAAACATTTTTGTTTGATTTGTGTCGAGTGAGATTTTCACCTAGAACCCAATGGGGGGGGTATTGGCACTTTTCATGGAAAAATGTGAAAAATTAAAATTTCTAAAAATGAAATAAATGCCTTCTATATACCCCAAACATTCACTCTAAAACAGAAGATTGTTGTTTTTCGCAATATTTTTAGAAATTTGGCCTCTTTTAGTAACATTAACACTAGCGCTGAAGCATCTTTTATGCTCATTTCTTGTCTTTCAGGATTTATTCTGGGTTTTATTTTGTTTATTTGATGAAAATGAACAACAATACACACCATGGAAACATTTTTGTTTGATTTGTGTCGAGTGAGATTTTCACCTAGAACCCAAAGGGGGGGGTAGTGGCACTTTTCATGGAAAAATGTGAAAAATTAAAATTTCTAAAAATGAAATAAAAGCCTTCTATACACCTCAAACATTCACTCTTAAACAGAAGATTGTTGTTTTTCGCAATATTTTTAGAAATTTGGCCTCTTTTAGTAACATTAACACTAGCGCTGAAGCATCTTTTCTGCTCATTTCTTGTTTTATAAGATTTATTCTGGGTTTTATTTTGTTTATTTGATGAAAATGAACAACAATACACACCATGGAAACATTTTTGTTTGATTTGTGTCGAGTGAGATTTTCACCTAGAACCCAAAGGGGTGGTATTGGCACTTTTCATGGAAAAATGTGAAAAATTAAAATTTCTAAAAATGAAATAAATGCCTTCTATACACCCCAAACATTCACTCTAAAACAGAAGATTGTTGTTTTTCGCAATATTTTTAGAAATTTTGGCTCTTTTAGTAACATTAACCTTTGCGCTGAAGCATCTTTTATGCTCATTTCTTGTCTTTCAGGATTTATTCTGGGTTTTATTTTGTTTATTTGATGAAAATGAACAACAAAACACACCATGGAAACATTTTTGTTTGATTTGTGTCCAGTGAGATTTTCACCTAGAACCCAAAGAATATTGGCACTTTTCATGGAAAAATATGAAAAATTAAAATTTCTAAAAATGAAATAAATGCCTTCTATACACCCCAAACATTCACTCTAAAACAGAAGATTGTTGTTTTTCGCAATATTTTTAGAAATTTGGCCTCTTTTAGTAACATTAACACTAGCGCTGAAGCATCTTTTATGCTCATTCCTTGTCTTTCAGGATTTATTCTGGGTTTTATTTTGTTTATTTGATGAAAATGAACAACAATACACACCATGGAAACATTTTTGTTTGATTTGGGTCGAGTGAGATTTTCACCTAGAACCCAAAGGGGGGTGTATTGGCACTTTTCATGGAAAAATGTGAAAAATTAAAATTTCTAAAAATGAAATAAATGCCTTCTATACGCCCCAAACATTCACTCTAAAACAGAAGATTGTTGTTTTTCGTAATATTTTTAGAAATTTGGCCTCTTTTAGTAACATTAACACTAGCGCTGAAGCATCTTTTATGCTCATTTCTTGTCTTTCAGGATTTATTCTGGGTTTTATTTTGTTTATTTGATGAAAATGAACAACAATACACACCATGGAAACATTTGTGTTTGATTTGTGTCGAGTGAGATTTTCACCTAGAACCCAAAGGGGGTGTATTGGCACTTTTCATGGAAAAATGTGAAAAATTAAAATTTCTAAAAATGAAATAAATGCCTTCTATACGCCCCAAACATTCACTCTAAAACAGAAGATTGTTGTTTTTCGCAATATTTTTAGAAATTTGGCCTCTTTTAGTAACATTAACACTAGCGCTGAAGCATCTTTTATGCTCATTTCTTGTCTTTCAGGATTTATTCTGGGTTTTATTTTGTTTATTTGATGAAAATGAACAACAATACACACCATGGAAACATTTGTGTTTGATTTGTGTCGAGTGAGATTTTCACCTAGAACCCAAATGGTTCTAGGGGTATTGGCACTTTTCATGGAAAAATGTGAAAAATTAAAATTTCTAAAAATGAAATAAATGCCTTCTATACACCTCAAACATTCACTCTAAAACAGAAGATTGTTGTTTTTCGCAATATTTTTAGAAATTTGGCCTCTTTTAGTAACATTAACACTAGCGCTGAAGCATCTTTTCTGCTCATTTCTTGTCTTTCAGGATTTATTCTGGGTTTTATTTTGTTTATTTGATGAAAATGAACAACAATACACACCATGGAAACATTTTTGTTTGATTTGTGTCGAGTGAGATTTTCACCTAGAACCCAAAGGGGGGGGTATTGGCACTTTTCATGGAAAAATGTGAAAAATTAAAATTTCTAAAAATGAAATAAATGCCTTCTATACACCTCAAACATTCACTCTAAAACAGAAGATTGTTGTTTTTCGCAATATTTTTAGAAATTTGGCCTCTTTTAGTAACATTAACACTAGCGCTGAAGCATCTTTTCTGCTCATTTCTTGTCTTTCAGGATTTATTCTGGGTTTTATTTTGTTTATTTGATGAAAATGAACAACAATACACACCATGGAAACATTTTTGTTTGATTTGAGTCGAGTGAGATTTTCACCTAGAACCCAAAGGGGGGGGTATTGGCACTTTTCATGGAAAAATGTGAAAAATTAAAATTTCTAAAAATGAAATAAATGCCTTCTATACACCCCAAACATTCACTCTAAAACAGAAGATTGTTGTTTTTCGCAATATTTTAAGAAATTTTGGCTCTTTTAGTAACATTAACACAAGCGCTGAAGCATCTTTTATGCTCATTTCTTGTCTTTCAGGATTTATTCTGGGTTTTATTTTGTTTATTTGATGAAAATGAACAACAATACACACCATGGAAACATTTTTGTTTGATTTGTGTCGATGAGATTTTCACCTAGAACCCAAAAGGGGGGTATTGGCACTTTTCATGGAAAAATGTGAAAAATTAAAATTTCTAAAAATGAAATAAATGCCTTCTATACACCCCAAACATTCACTCTAAAACAGAAGATTGTTGTTTTTCGCAATATTTTTAGAAATTTGGGCTCTTTTAGTAACATTAACACTAGCGCTGAAGCATCTTTTATGCTCATTTCTTGTCTTTCAGGATTTATTCTGGGTTTTATTTTGTTTATTTGATGAAAATGAACAACAATACACACCATGGAAACATTTTTGTTTGATTTGGGTCGAGTGAGATTTTCACCTAGAACCCAAAGGGGGGGGTATTGGCACTTTTCATGGAAAAATGTGAAAAATTAAAATTTCTAAAAAAGAAATAAATGCCTTCTATACACCCCAAACATTCACTCTAAAACAGAAGATTGTTGTTTTTCGCAATATTTTTAGAAATTTTGGCTCTTTTAGTAACATTAACACTAGCGCTGAAGCATCTTTTATGCTCATTTCTTGTCTTTCAGGATTTATTCTGGGTTTCATTTTGTTTATTTGATGAAAATGAACAACAATACACACCATGGAAACATTTTTGTTTGATTTGTGTCGAGTGAGATTTTCACCTAGAACCCAAAGCGGGGGGTATTGGCACTTTTCATGGAAAAATGTGAAAAATTAAAATTTCTAAAAATGAAATAAATGCCTTCTATACACCTCAAACATTCACTCTAAAACAGAAGATTGTTGTTTTTCGCAATATTTTTAGAAATTTGGGCTGTTTTATTAACATTAACACAAGCGCTGAATCATCTTTTATGCTCATTTCTTGTCTTTCAGGATTTATTCTGGGTTTTATTTTGTTTATTTGATGAAAATGAACATCAATACACACCATGGAAACATTTTTGTTTGATTTGTTTCGAGTGAGATTTTCACCTAGAACCCAAAGGGGGGGGTATTGACACTTTTCATGGAAAAATGCGAAAAATTAAAATTTCTAAAAATGAAATAAATGCCTTCTATACACCTAAACATTCACTCTAAAACAGAAGATTGTTGTTTTTCGCAATATTTTTAGAAATTTGGGCTCTTTTAGTAACATTAACACTAGCGCTTAAGCATCTTTTATGCTCATTTCTTGTCTTTCAGGATTTATTCTGGGTTTATTTTGTTTATTTGATGAAAATGAACAACAATACACACCATGGAAACATTTTTTTGATTTGGGTCGAGTGAGATTTTCACCTAGAACCCAAAGGGGGGGTATTGGCACTTTTCATGGAAAAATGTGAAAAATTAAAATTTCTAAAAATGAAATAAATGCCTTCTATACACCTCAAACATTCACTCTAAAACAGAAGATTGTTGTTTTTCGCAATATTTTTAGAAATTTGGGTTCTTTTAGTAACATTTACACTAGCGCTGAAGCATCTTTTATGCTCATTTCTAGTCTTTCAGGATTTATTCTGGGTTTTATTTTGTTTATTTGATGAAAATGAACAACAATACACACCATGGAAACATTTTTTTTTGATTTGGGTCGAGTGAGATTTTCACCTAGAACCCAAATGGGGGGGTATTGGCACTTTTCATGGAAAAATATGAAAAATTAAAATTTCTAAAAATGAAATAAATGCCTTCTATACACCCCAAACATTCACTCTAAAACAGAAGATTGTTGTTTTTCGCAATATTTTTAGAAATTTGGCCTCTTTTAGTAACATTAACACTAGCGCTGAAGCATCTCTTCTGCTCATTTCTTGTCTTTCAGGATTTATTCTGGGTTTTATTTTGTTTATTTGATGAAAATGAACAACAATACACACCATGGAAACATTTTTGTTTGATTTGAGTCGAGTGAGATTTTCACCTAGAACCCAACGGGGGGGGTATTGGCACTTTTCATGGAAAAATGTGAAAAATTAAAATTTCTAAAAATGAAATAAATGCCTTCTATACACCCCAAACATTCACTCTAAAACAGAAGATTGTTGTTTTTCGCAATATTTTAAGAAATTTTGGCTCTTTTAGTAACATTAACACAAGCGCTGAAGCATCTTTTATGCTCATTTCTTGTCTTTCAGGATTTATTCTGGGTTTTATTTTGTTTATTTGATGAAAATGAACAACAATACACACCATGGAAACATTTTTGTTTGATTTGTGTCGATGAGATTTTCACCTAGAACCCAAAGGGGGGGTATTGGCACTTTTCATGGAAAAATGTGAAAAATTAAAATTTCTAAAAATGAAATAAATGCCTTCTATACACCCCAAACATTCACTCTAAAACAGAAGATTGTTGTTTTTCGCAATATTTTAAGAAATTTGGCCTCTTTTAGTAACATTAACACTAGCGCTGAAGCATCTTTTATGCTCATTTCTTGTCTTTCAGGATTTATTCTGGGTTTTATTTTGTTTATTTGATGAAAATGAACAACAATACACACCATGGAAACATTTTTGTTTCATTTGGGTCGAGTGAGATTTTCACCTAGAACCCAAAGGGGGGGGTATGGGCACTTTTCATGGAAAAATGTGAAAAATTAAAATTTCTAAAAATGAAATAAATGCCTTCTATACACCCCAAACATTCACTCTAAAACAGAAGATTGTTGTTTTTCGCAATATTTTTAGAAATTTTGGCTCTTTTAGTAACATTAACACTAGCGCTGAAGCATCTTTTATGCTCATTTCTTGTCTTTCAGGATTTATTCTGGGTTTTATTTTGTTTATTTGATGAAAATGAACAACAATACACACCATGGAAACATTTTTGTTTGATTTGGGTCGAGTGAGATTTTCACCTAGAACCCAAAAGGGGGGTATTGGCACTTTTCATGGAAAAATGTGAAAAATTAAAATTTCTAAAAATGAAATAAATGCCTTCTATACACCCCAAACATTCACTCTAAAACAGAAGATTGTTGTTTTTCGCAATATTTTTAGAAATTTTGGCTCTTTTAGTAACATTAACACTAGCGCTGAAGCATCTTTTATGCTCATTTCTTGTCTTTCAGGATTTATTCTGGGTTTCATTTTGTTTATTTGATGAAAATGAACAACAATACACACCATGGAAACATTTTTGTTTGATTTGTGTCGAGTGAGATTTTCACCTAGAACCCAAAGGGGGGGGTATTGGCACTTTTCATGGAAAAATGTGAAAAATTAAAATTTCTAAAAATGAAATAAATGCCTTCTATACACCTCAAACATTCACTCTAAAACAGAAGATTGTTGTTTTTCGCAATATTTTTAGAAATTTGGGCTCTTTTAGTCACCTTTAAACTAGCGCTGAAGCATCTTTTATGCTCATTTCTTGTCTTTCAGGATTTATTCTGGGTTTTATTTTGTTTATTTGATGAAAATGAACAACAATACACACCATGGAAACATTTTTTTTGATTTGGGTCGAGTGAGATTTTCACCTAGAACCCAAAGGGGGGGGTATTGGCACTTTTCATGGAAAAATGTGAAAAATTAAAATTTCTAAAAATGAAATAAATGCCTTCTATACACCCCAAACATTCACTCTAAAACAGAAGATTGTTGTTTTTCGCAATATTTTTAGAAATTTTGGCTCTTTCAGTAACATTAACACTAGCGCTGAAGCATCTTTTATGCTCATTTCTTGTCTTTCAGGATTTATTCTGGGTTTTATTTTGTTTATTTGATGAAAATGAACAACAATACACACCATGGAAACATTTTTTTTTGATTTGGGTCGAGTGAGATTTTCACCTAGAACCCAAATGGGGGGGTATTGGCACTTTTCATGGAAAAATATGAAAAATTAAAATTTCTAAAAATGAAATAAATGCCTTCTATACACCCCAAACATTCACTCTAAAACAGAAGATTGTTGTTTTTCGCAATATTTTTAGAAATTTGGCCTCTTTTAGTAACATTAACACTAGCGCTGAAGCATCTTTTCTGCTCATTTCTTGTCTTTCAGGATTTATTCTGGGTTTTATTTTGTTTATTTGATGAAAATGAACAACAATACACACCATGGAAACATTTTTGTTTGATTTGTGTCGAGTGAGATTTTCACCTAGAACCCAAAGGGGGGGGTATTGGCACTTTTCATGGAAAAATGTGAAAAATTAAAATTTCTAAAAATGAAATAAATGCCTTCTATACACCCCAAACATTCACTCTAAAACAGAAGATTGTTGTTTTTCGCAATATTTTAAGAAATTTTGGCTCTTTTAGTAACATTAACACAAGCGCTGAAGCATCTTTTATGCTCATTTCTTGTCTTTCAGGATTTATTCTGGGTTTTATTTTGTTTATTTGATGAAAATGAACAACAATACACACCATGGAAACATTTTTGTTTGCTTTGTGTCGATGAGATTTTCACCTAGAACCCAAAGGGGGGGTATTGGCACTTTTCATGGAAAAATGTGAAAAATTAAAATTTCTAAAAATGAAATAAATGCCTTCTATACACCCCAAACATTCACTCTAAAACAGAAGATTGTTGTTTTTCGCAATATTTTTAGAAATTTTGGCTCTTTTAGTAACATTAACACTAGCGCTGAAGCATCTTTTATGCTCATTTCTTGTCTTTCAGGATTTAATCTGGGTTTCATTTTGTTTATTTGATGAAAATGAACAACAATACACACCATGGAAACATTTTTGTTTGATTTGTGTCGAGTGAGATTTTCACCTAGAACCCAAAGGGGGGGTATTGGCACTTTTCATGGAAAAATGTGAAAAATTAAAATTTCTAAAAATGAAATAAATGCCTTCTATACACCCCAAACATTCACTCTTAAACAGAAGATTGTTGTTTTTCGCAATATTTTAAGAAATTTGGCCTCTTTTAGTAACATTAACACTAGCGCTGAAGCATCTTTTATGCTCATTTCTTGTCTTTCAGGATTTATTCTGGGTTTTATTTTGTTTATTTGATGAAAATGAACAACAATACACACCATGGAAACATTTTTGTTTCATTTGGGTCGAGTGAGATTTTCACCTAGAACCCAAAGGGGGGGGTATGGGCACTTTTCATGGAAAAATGTGAAAAATTAAAATTTCTAAAAATGAAATAAATGCCTTCTATACACCCCAAACATTCACTCTAAAACAGAAGATTGTTGTTTTTCGCAATATTTTTAGAAATTTTGGCTCTTTTAGTAACATTAACACTAGCGCTGAAGCATCTTTTATGCTCATTTCTTGTCTTTCAGGATTTATTCTGGGTTTTATTTTGTTTATTTGATGAAAATGAACAACAATACACACCATGGAAACATTTTTGTTTGATTTGGGTCGAGTGAGATTTTCACCTAGAACCCAAAGGGGGGGGTATTGGCACTTTTCATGGAAAAATGTGAAAAATTAAAATTTCTAAAAATGAAATAAATGCCTTCTATACACCCCAAACATTCACTCTAAAACAGAAGATTGTTGTTTTTCGCAATATTTTTAGAAATTTTGGCTCTTTTAGTAACATTAACACTAGCGCTGAAGCATCTTTTATGCTCATTTCTTGTCTTTCAGGATTTATTCTGGGTTTCATTTTGTTTATTTGATGAAAATGAACAACAATACACACCATGGAAACATTTTTGTTTGATTTGTGTCGAGTGAGATTTTCACCTAGAACCCAAAGGGGGGGGTATTGGCACTTTTCATGGAAAAATGTGAAAAATTAAAATTTCTAAAAATGAAATAAATGCCTTCTATACACCTCAAACATTCACTCTAAAACAGAAGATTGTTGTTTTTCGCAATATTTTTAGAAATTTGGGCTGTTTTATTAACATAAACACAAGCGCTGAATCATCTTTTCTGCTCATTTCTTGTCTTTCAGGATTTATTCTGGGTTTTTTTTTGTTTATTTGATGAAAATGAACAACAATACACACCATGGAAACATTTTTGTTTGCTTTGTGTCGATGAGATTTTCACCTAGAACCCAAAGGGGGGGGTATTGGCACTTTTCATGGAAAAATGTGAAAAATTAAAATTACTAAAAATGAAATAAATGCCTTCTATACACCCCAAACATTCACTCTAAAACAGAAGATTGTTGTTTTTCGCAATATTTTTAGAAATTTTGGCTCTTTTAGTAACATTAACACTAGCGCTGAAGCATCTTTTATGCTCATTTCTTGTCTTTCAGGATTTATTCTGGGTTTTATTTTGTTTATTTGATGAAAATGAACAACAATACACACCATGGAAACATTTTTTTTGATTTGGGTCGAGTGAGATTTTCACCTAGAACCCAAAGGGGGGGGTATTGGCACTTTTCATGGAAAAATGTGAAAAATTAAAATTTCTAAAAATGAAATAAATGCCTTCTATACACCCCAAACATTCACTCTAAAACAGAAGATTGTTGTTTTTCGCAATATTTTTAGAAATTTTGGCTCTTTCAGTAACATTAACACTAGCGCTGAAGCATCTTTTATGCTCATTTCTTGTCTTTCAGGATTTATTCTGGGTTTTATTTTGTTTATTTGATGAAAATGAACAACAATACACACCATGGAAACATTTTTTTTTGATTTGGGTCGAGTGAGATTTTCACCTAGAACCCAAATGGGGGGGTATTGGCACTTTTCATGGAAAAATATGAAAAATTAAAATTTCTAAAAATGAAATAAATGCCTTCTATACACCCCAAACATTCACTCTAAAACAGAAGATTGTTGTTTTTCGCAATATTTTTAGAAATTTGGCCTCTTTTAGTAACATTAACACTAGCGCTGAAGCATCTTTTCTGCTCATTTCTTGTCTTTCAGGATTTATTCTGGGTTTTATTTTGTTTATTTGATGAAAATGAACAACAATACACACCATGGAAACATTTTTGTTTGATTTGTGTCGAGTGAGATTTTCACCTAGAACCCAAAGGGGGGGGTATTGGCACTTTTCATGGAAAAATGTGAAAAATTAAAATTTCTAAAAATGAAATAAATGCCTTCTATACACCCCAAACATTCACTCTAAAACAGAAGATTGTTGTTTTTCGCAATATTTTAAGAAATTTTGGCTCTTTTAGTAACATTAACACAAGCGCTGAAGCATCTTTTATGCTCATTTCTTGTCTTTCAGGATTTATTCTGGGTTTTATTTTGTTTATTTGATGAAAATGAACAACAATACACACCATGGAAACATTTTTGTTTGCTTTGTGTCGATGAGATTTTCACCTAGAACCCAAAGGGGGGGTATTGGCACTTTTCATGGAAAAATGTGAAAAATTAAAATTTCTAAAAATGAAATAAATGCCTTCTATACACCCCAAACATTCACTCTAAAACAGAAGATTGTTGTTTTTCGCAATATTTTTAGAAATTTTGGCTCTTTTAGTAACATTAACACTAGCGCTGAAGCATCTTTTATGCTCATTTCTTGTCTTTCAGGATTTAATCTGGGTTTCATTTTGTTTATTTGATGAAAATGAACAACAATACACACCATGGAAACATTTTTGTTTGATTTGTGTCGAGTGAGATTTTCACCTAGAACCCAAAGGGGGGGTATTGGCACTTTTCATGGAAAAATGTGAAAAATTAAAATTTCTAAAAATGAAATAAATGCCTTCTATACACCTCAAACATTCACTCTAAAACAGAAGATTGTTGTTTTTCGCAATATTTTTAGAAATTTGGGCTGTTTTATTAACATTAACACAAGCGCTGAATCATCTTTTATGCTCATTTCTTGTCTTTCAGGATTTATTCTGGGTTTTATTTTGTTTATTTGATGAAAATGAACATCAATACACACCATGGAAACATTTTTGTTTGATTTGTTTCGAGTGAGATTTTCACCTAGAACCCAAAGGGGGGGGTATTGGCACTTTTCATGGAAAAATGCGAAAAATTAAAATTTCTAAAAATGAAATAAATGCCTTCTATACACCTCTAACATTCACTCTAAAACAGAAGATTGTTGTTTTTCGCAATATTTTTAGAAATTTGGGCTCTTTTAGTAACATTAACACTAGCGCTTAAGCATCTTTTATGCTCATTTCTTGTCTTTCAGGATTTATTCTGGGTTTTATTTTGTTTATTTGATGAAAATGAACAGCAATACACACCATGGAAAAATTTTTTTTGATTTGGGTCGAGTGAGATTTTCACCTAGAACCCAAAGGGGGGGGGATTGGCACTTTTCATGGGAAAATGTGAAAAATTAAAATTTCTAAAAATGAAATAAATGCCTTCTATACACCCCAAACATTCACTCTAAAACAGAAGATTGTTGTTTTTCGCAATATTTTTAGAAATTTTGGCTCTTTTAGTAACATTAACACTAGCGCTGAAGCATCTTTTATGCTCATTTCTTGTCTTTCAGGATTTATTCTGGGTTTTATTTTGTTTATTTGATGAAAATGAACAACAATACACACCATGGAAACATTTTTGTTTGATTTGTGTCGATTGAGATTTTCACCTAGAACCCAAAGGGGGGGGTATTGGAACTTTTCATGGAAAAATGTGAAAAATTAAAATTCCTAAAAATGAAATATATGCCTTCTATACACCTCAAACATTCACTCTAAAACAGAAGATTGTTGTTTTTCGCAATATTTTTAGAAATTTCGCCTCTTTTAGTAACATTAACACTAGCGCTGAAGCATCTTTTCTGCTCATTTCTTGTCTTTCAGGATTTATTCTGGGTTTCATTTTGTTTATTTGATGAAAATGAACAACAATACACACCATGGAAACATTTTTGTTTGATTTGTGTCGAGTGAGATTTTCACCTAGAACCCAGAGGGGGGGGTATTGGCACTTTTCATGGAAAAATGCGAAAAATTAAAATTTCTAAAAATGAAATAAATGCCTTCTATACACCTCAAACATTCACTCTAAAACAGAAGATTGTTGTTTTTCGCAATATTTTTAGAAATTTGGGCTCTTTTAGTAACATTAACACTAGCGCTTAAGCATCTTTTATGATCATTTCTTGTCTTTCAGGATTTATTCTGGGTTTTATTTTGTTTATTTGATGAAAATGAACAACAACACACATCATGGAAACATTTTTTTTGATTTGGGTCGAGTGAGATTTTCACCTAGAACCCAAAGGGGGGGGTATTGGCACTTTTCATGGAAAAATGTGAAAAATTAAAATTTCTAAAAATGAAATAAATGCCTTCTATACACCTCAAACATTCACTCTAAAACAGAAGATTGTTGTTTTTCGCAATATTTTTAGAAATTTGGGTTCTTTTAGTAACATTAACACTAGCGCTGAAGCATCTTTTATGCTCATTTCTAGTCTTTCAGGATTTATTCTGGGTTTTATTTTGTTTATTTGATGAAAATGAACAACATTACACACCATGGAAACATTTTTGTTTGATTTGGGTCGAGTGAGATTTTCACCTAGAACCCAAATGGGGGGGTATTGGCACTTTCATGGAAAAATGTGAAAAATTAAAATTTCTAAAAATGAAATAAATGCCTTCTATACAACCCAAACATTCACTCTAAAACAGAAGATTGTTGTTTTTCGCAATATTTTTAGAAATTTGGCCTCTTTTAGTAACATTAACACTAGCGCTGAAGCATCTTTTCTGCTCATTTCTTGTCTTTCAGGATTTATTCTGGGTTTTATTTTGTTTATTTGATGTAAATGAACAACAATACACACCATGGAAACATTTTTGTTTGATTTGTGTCGAGTGAGATTTTCACCTAGAACCCAAAGGGGGGGGTATTGGCACTTTTCATGGAAAAATGTGAAAAATTAAAATTTCTAAAAATGAAATAAATGCCTTCTATACACCCCAAACATTCACTCTAAAACAGAAGATTGTTGTTTTTCGCAATATTTTTAGAAATTTTGGCTCTTTTAGTAACATTAACACTAGCGCTGAAGCATCTTTTATGCTCATTTCTTGTCTTTCAGGATTTATTCTGGGTTTTATTTTGTTTATTTGATGAAAATGAACAACAATACACACCATGGAAACATTTTTGTTTGATTTGTGTCGATTGAGATTTTCACCTAGAACCCAAAGGGGGGGGTATTGGAACTTTTCATGGAAAAATGTGAAAAATTAAAATTCCTAAAAATGAAATATATGCCTTCTATACACCTCAAACATTCACTCTAAAACAGAAGATTGTTGTTTTTCGCAATATTTTTAGAAATTTCGCCTCTTTTAGTAACATTAACACTAGCGCTGAAGCATCTTTTCTGCTCATTTCTTGTCTTTCAGGATTTATTCTGGGTTTCATTTTGTTTATTTGATGAAAATGAACAACAATACACACCATGGAAACATTTTTGTTTGATTTGTGTCGAGTGAGATTTTCACCTAGAACCCAGAGGGGGGGGGTATTGGCACTTTTCATGGAAAAATGTGAAAAATTAAAATTTCTAAAAATGAAATAAATGCCTTCTATACACCTCAAAAATTCACTCTAAAACAGAAGATTGTTGTTTTTCGCAATATTTTTAGAAATTTGGGCTGTTTTATTAACATTAACACAAGCGCTGAATCATCTTTTATGCTCATTTCTTGTCTTTCAGGATTTATTCTGGGTTTTATTTTGTTTATTTGATGAAAATGAACATCAATACACACCATGGAAACATTTTTCTTTGATTTGTCTCGAGTGAGATTTTCACCTAGAACCCAAAGGGGGGGGTATTGGCACTTTTCATGGAAAAATGCGAAAAATTAAAATTTCTAAAAATGAAATAAATGCCTTCTATACACCTCAAACATTCACTCTAAAACAGAAGATTGTTGTTTTTCGCAATATTTTTAGAAATTTGGGCTCTTTTAGTAACATTAACACTAGCGCTTAAGCATCTTTTATGATCATTTCTTGTCTTTCAGGATTTATTCTGGGTTTTATTTTGTTTATTTGATGAAAATGAACAACAACACACATCATGGAAACATTTTTTTTGATTTGGGTCGAGTGAGATTTTCACCTAGAACCCAAAGGGGGGGGTATTGGCACTTTTCATGGAAAAATGTGAAAAATTAAAATTTCTAAAAATGAAATAAATGCCTTCTATACACCTCAAACATTCACTCTAAAACAGAAGATTGTTGTTTTTTCGCAATATTTTTAGAAATTTGGGTTCTTTTAGTAACATTAACACTAGCGCTGAAGCATCTTTTATGCTCATTTCTAGTCTTTCAGGATTTATTCTGGGTTTTATTTTGTTTATTTGATGAAAATGAACAACATTACACACCATGGAAACATTTTTGTTTGATTTGGGTCGAGTGAGATTTTCACCTAGAACCCAAATGGGGGGGTATTGCCACTTTCATGGAAAAATGTGAAAAATTAAAATTTCTAAAAATGAAATAAATGCCTTCTATACACCTCAAACATTCACTCTAAAACAGAAGATTGTTGTTTTTCGCAATATTTTTAGAAATTTCGCCTCTTTTAGTAACATTAACACTAGCGCTGAAGCATCTTTTCTGCTCATTTCTTGTCTTTCAGGATTTATTCTGGGTTTTATTTTGTTTATTTGATGAAAATGAACAACAATACACACCATGGAAACATTTTTGTTTGATTTGTGTCGAGTGAGATTTTCACCTAGAACCCAAAGGGGGGGGTATTGGCACTTTTCATGGAAAAATGTGAAAAATTAAAATTTCTAAAAATGAAATAAATGCCTTCTATACCCCCGAACATTCACTCTAAAACAGAAGATTGTTGTTTTTCGCAATATTTTTAGAAATTTTGGCTCCTTTAGTAACATTAACCTTTGCGCTGAAGCATCATTATGCTCATTTCTTGTCTTTCAGGATTTATTCTGGGTTTTATTTTGTTTATTTGATGAAAATGAACAACAATACACACCATGGAAACATTTTTGTTTGATTTGTGTCGAGTGAGATTTTCACCTAGAACCCAAAGGGGGGGGTATTGGCACTTTTCATGGAAAAATGTGAAAAATTAAAATTTCTAAAAATGAAATAAATGCCTTCTATACACCTCAAACATTCACTCTAAAACAGAAGATTGTTGTTTTTCGCAATATTTTTAGAAATTTGGGCTGTTTTATTAACATTAACACAAGCGCTGAATCATCTTTTATGCTCATTTCTTGTCTTTCAGGATTTATTCTGGGTTTTATTTTGTTTATTTGATGAAAATGAACATCAATACACACCATGGAAACATTTTTCTTTGATTTGTCTCGAGTGAGATTTTCACCTAGAACCCAAAGGGGGGGGTATTGGCACTTTTCATGGAAAAATGCGAAAAATTAAAATTTCTAAAAATGAAATAAATGCCTTCTATACACCTCAAACATTCACTCTAAAACAGAAGATTGTTGTTTTTCGCAATATTTTTAGAAATTTGGGCTCTTTTAGTAACATTAACACTAGCGCTTAAGCATCTTTTATGATCATTTCTTGTCTTTCAGGATTTATTCTGGGTTTTATTTTGTTTATTTGATGAAAATGAACAACAACACACATCATGGAAACATTTTTTTTGATTTGGGTCGAGTGAGATTTTCACCTAGAACCCAAAGGGGGGGGTATTGGCACTTTTCATGGAAAAATGTGAAAAATTAAAATTTCTAAAAATGAAATAAATGCCTTCTATACACCTCAAACATTCACTCTAAAACAGAAGATTGTTGTTTTTCGCAATATTTTTAGAAATTTGGGTTCTTTTAGTAACATTAACACTAGCGCTGAAGCATCTTTTATGCTCATTTCTAGTCTTTCAGGATTTATTCTGGGTTTTATTTTGTTTATTTGATGAAAATGAACAACATTACACACCATGGAAACATTTTTGTTTGATTTGGGTCGAGTGAGATTTTCACCTAGAACCCAAATGGGGGGGTATTGGCACTTTCATGGAAAAATGTGAAAAATTAAAATTTCTAAAAATGAAATAAATGCCTTCTATACAACCCAAACATTCACTCTAAAACAGAAGATTGTTGTTTTTCGCAATATTTTTAGAAATTTGGCCTCTTTTAGTAACATTAACACTAGCGCTGAAGCATCTTTTCTGCTCATTTCTTGTCTTTCAGGATTTATTCTGGGTTTTATTTTGTTTATTTGATGAAAATGAACAACAATACACACCATGGAAACATTTTTGTTTGATTTGTGTCGAGTGAGATTTTCACCTAGAACCCAAAGGGGGGGGTATTGGCACTTTTCATGGAAAAATGTGAAAAATTAAAATTTCTAAAAATGAAATAAATGCCTTCTATACACCTCAAACATTCACTCTAAAACAGAAGATTGTTGTTTCTCGCAATATTTTTAGAAATTTGGCCTCTTTTAGTAACATTAACACTAGCGCTGAAGCATCTTTTCTGCTCATTTCTTGTCTTTCAGGATTTATTCTGGGTTTTATTTTGTTTATTTGATGAAAATGAACAACAATACACACCATGGAAACATTTTTGTTTGATTTGTGTCGAGTGAGATTTTCACCTAGAACCCAAAGGGGTATTGGCACTTTTCATGGAAAAATGTGAAAAATTAAAATTTCTAAAAATGAAATAAATGCCTTCTATACACCCCAAACATTCACTCTAAAACAGAAGATTGTTGTTTTTCGCAATATTTTTAGAAATTTTGGCTCTTTTAGTAACATTAACCTTTGCACTCAAGCATCTTTTCTGCTCATTTCTTGTCTTTCAGGATTTATTCTGGGTTTTATTTTGTTTATTTGATGAAAATGAACAACAATACACACCATGGAAACATTTTTGTTTGATTTGTGTCGAGTGAGATTTTCACCTAGAACCCAAAGGGGGGGGTATTGGCACTTTTCATGGAAAAATGTGAAAAATTAAAATTTCTAAAAATGAAATAAATGCCTTCTATACACCCCAAACATTCACTCTAAAACAGAAGATTGTTGTTTTTCGCAATATTTTTAGAAATTTGGCCTCTTTTAGTAACATTAACACTAGCGCTGAAGCATCTTTTCTGCTCATTTCTTGTCTTTCAGGATTTATTCTGGGTTTTATTTTGTTTATTTGATGAAAATGAACAACAATACACACCATGGAAACATTTTTGTTTGATTTGTGTCGAGTGAGATTTTCACCTAGAACCCAAATGGGGGGGTATTGGCACTTTCATGGAAAAATGTGAAAAATTAAAATTTCTAAAAATGAAATAAATGCCTTCTATACACCTCAAACATTCACTCTAAAACAGAAGATTTTTGTTTTTCGCAATATTTTTAGAAATTTCGCCTCTTTTAGTAACATTAACACTAGCGCTGAAGCATCTTTTCTGCTCATTTCTTGTCTTTCAGGATTTATTCTGGGTTTTATTTTGTTTATTTGATGAAAATGAACAACAATACACACCATGGAAACATTTTTGTTTGATTTGTGTCGAGTGAGATTTTCACCTGGAAACCCAAAGGGGGGTATTGGCCCTTTAATGGAAAAATGTGAAAAATTAAAATTTCTAAAAATGAAATAAATGCCTTCTATACACCTGAAACATTCACTCTAAAACAGAAGATTGTTGTTTTCGCAATATTTTTAGAAATTTGGGCTCTTTTAGTAACATTAACACTAGCGCTAAAGCATCTTTTATGCTCATTTCTTGTCTTTCAGGATTTATTCTGGGTTTTATTTTGTTTATTTGATGAAAATGAACAACAATACACACCATGGAAACATTTTTGTTTGATTTGTGTCGTGTGAGATTTTCACCTAGAACCCAAAGGGGGGGGTATTGGCACTTTTCATGGAAAAATGTGAAAAATTAAAATTTCTAAAAATGAAATAAATGCCTTCTATACACCCCAAACATTCACTCTAAAACAGAAGATTGTTGTTTTTCGCAATATTTTTAGAAATTTGGCCTCTTTTAGTAACATTAACACAAGCGCTGAAGCATCTTTTATGCTCATTTCTTGTCTTTCAGGATTTATTCTGGGTTTCATTTTGTTTATTTGATGAAAATGAACAACAATACACACCATGGAAACATTTTTGTTTGATTTGTGTCGAGTGAGATTTTCACCTAGAACCCAAAGGGGGGGGTATTGGCACTTTTCATGGAAAAATATGAAAAATTAAAATTTCTAAAAATGAAATAAATGCCTTCTATACACCTCAAACATTCACTCTAAAACAGAAGATTGATGTTTTTCGCAATATTTTTAGAAATTTGGGCTCTTTTAGTAACATTAACACTAGCGCTGAAGCATCTTTTATGCTCATTTCTTGTCTTTCAGGATTTATTCTGGGTTTTATTTTGTTTATTTGATGAAAATGAACAACAATACACACCATGGAAACATTTTTGTTTGATTTGTGTCGAGTGAGATTTTCACCTAGAACCCAAAGGGGGTGGTATTGGCACTTTTCATGGAAAAATGTGAAAAATTAAAATTTCTAAAAATGAAATAAATGCCTTCTATACCCCCGAACATTCACTCTAAAACAGAAGATTGTTGTTTTTCGCAATATTTTTAGAAATTTTGGCTCTTTTAGTAACATTAACCTTTGCGCTGAAGCATCATTATGCTCATTTCTTGTCTTTCAGGATTTATTCTGGGTTTTATTTTGTTTATTTGATGAAAATGAACAACAATACACACCATGGAAACATTTTTGTTTGATTTGTGTCGAGTGAGATTTTCACCTAGAACCCAAAGGGGTATTGGCACTTTTCATGGAAAAATGTGAAAAATTAAAATTTCTAAAAATGAAATAAATGCCTTCTATACACCCCAAACATTCACTCCAAAACAGAAGATTGTTGTTTTTCGCAATATTTTTAGAAATTTTGGCTCTTTTAGTAACATTAACCTTTGCGCTCAAGCATCTTTTCTGCTCATTTCTTGTCTTTCAGGATTTATTCTGGGTTTTATTTTGTTTATTTGATGAAAATGAACAACAATACACACCATGGAAACATTTTTGTTTGATTTGTGTCGAGTGAGATTTTCACCTAGAACCCAAAGGGGGGGGTATTGGCACTTTTCATGGAAAAATGTGAAAAATTAAAATTTCTAAAAATGAAATAAATGCCTTCTATACACCCCAAACATTCACTCTAAAACAGAAGATTGTTGTTTTTTCGCAATATTTTTAGAAATTTGGCCTCTTTTAGTAACATTAACACTAGCGCTGAAGCATCTTTTCTGCTCATTTCTTGTCTTTCAGGATTTATTCTGGGTTTTATTTTGTTTATTTGATGAAAATGAACAACAATACACACCATGGAAACATTTTTGTTTGATTTGTGTCGAGTGAGATTTTCGACCTAGAACCAAATGGGGGGGTATTGGCACTTTCATGGAAAAATGTGAAAAATTAAAATTTCTAAAAATGAAATAAATGCCTTCTATACACCTCAAACATTCACTCTAAAACAGAAGATTTTTGGTTTTTCGCAATATTTTTAGAAATTTCGCCTCTTTTAGTAACATTAACCTAAGCGCTGAAGCATCTTTTCTGCTCATTTCTTGTCTTTTCAGGATTTATTCTGGGTTTATTTTGTTTATTTGATGAAAATGAACAACAATACACACCATGGAAACATTTTTGTTTGATTTGTGTCGAGTGAGATTTTCACCTGGAAACCCAAAGGGGGGTATTGGCCCTTTAATGGAAAACATGTGAAAAATTAAAATTTCTAAAAATGAAATAAATGCCTTCTATACACCTCAAACATTCACTCTAAAACAGAAGATTGTTGTTTTTTCGCAATATTTTTAGAAATTTTGGCTCTTTTAGTAACATTAACCTTTGCGCTGAAGCATCATTATGCTCATTTCTTGTCTTTCAGGATTTATTCTGGGTTTTATTTTGTTTATTTGATGAAAATGAAAAACAATACACACCATGGAAACATTTTTGTTTGATTTGTGTCGAGTGAGATTTTCACCTAGAACCCAAAGGGGGGGGTATTGGCACTTTTCATGGAAAAATGTGAAAAATTAAAATTTCTAAAAATGAAATAAATGCCTTCTATACACCCCAAACATTCACTCTAAAACAGAAGATTGTTGTTTTTCGCAATATTTGTAGAAATTTTGGCTCTTTTAGTAACATTAACACTAGCGCTGAAGCATCTTTTAATGCTCATTTCTTGTACTTTCAGGATTTATTCTGGGTTTTATTTTGTTTATTTGATGAAAATGAACAACAATACACACCATGGAAACATTTTTGTTTGATTTGTGTCGATTGAGATTTTCACCCTAGAACCCAAAGGGGGGGTATTGGAACTTTTCATGGAAAAATGTGAAAAATTAAAATTTCCAAAATTGAAATAAATGCATTCTATACACCTCAAACATTCACTCTAAAAAAGAAGATTGTTGTTTTTCGCAATATTTTTAGAAAGTTGGGCTCTTTTAGTAACATTAACACTAGCGCTGAAGCATCTTTTATGCTCATTTCTTGTCTTTCAGGATTTATTATGGGTTTCACTTTGTTTATTTGATGAAAATGAACAACAATACACACCTGGCACTTTTCATGAAAAAATGTGAAAAATTAAAATTTCTAAAAATGAAATAAATGCCTTCTATACACCTCAAACATTCACTCTAAAACAGAAGATTGTTGTTTTTCGCAATATTTTTAGAAATTTCGCCTCTTTTAGTAACATTAACACTAGCGCTGAAGCATCTTTTCTGCTCATTTCTTGTCTTTCAGGATTTATTCTGGGTTTTATTTTGTTTATTTGATGAAAATGAACAACAATACACACCATGGAAACATTTTTGTTTGATTTGTGTCGAGTGAGATTTTCACCTAGAACCCAAAGGGGGGGGTATTGGCACTTTTCATGGAAAAATGTGAAAAATTAAAATTTCTAAAAATGAAATAAATGCCTTCTATACCCCCGAACATTCACTCTAAAACAGAAGATTGTTGTTTTTCGCAATATTTTTAGAAATTTTGGCTCTTTTAGTAACATTAACCTTTGCGCTGAAGCATCATTATGCTCATTTCTTGTCTTTCAGGATTTATTCTGGGTTTTATTTTGTTTATTTGATGAAAATGAACAACAATACACACCATGGAAACATTTTTGTTTGATTTGTGTCCAGTGAGATTTTCACCTAGAACCCAAAGGGGGGGGTATTGGCACTTTTCATGGGAAAATGTGAAAAATTAAATTTTTCTAAAAATGAAATAAATGCCTTTTATACACCCCAAACATTCACTCTAAAACAGAATATTGTTGTTTTTCGCAATATTTTTAGAAATTTGGCCTCTTTTAGTAACATTAACACTAGCGCTGAAGCATCTTTTATGCTCATTTCTTGTCTTTCAGGATTTATTCTGGGTTTTATTTTGTTTATTTGATGAAAATGAACAACAATACACACCATGGAAACATTTTTGTTTGATTTGGATATAGTGAGATTTTCACCTAGAACCCAAAGGGGGGGGTATTGGCACTTTTCATGGAAAAATGTGAAAAATTAAAATTTCTAAAAATGAAATAAATGCCTTCTATACACCCCAAACATTCACTCTAAAACAGAAGATTGTTGTTTTTCGCAATATTTTTAGAAATTTGGCCTCTTTTAGTAACATTAACACTAGCGCTGAAGCATCTTTTCTGCTCATTTCTTGTCTTTCAGGATTTATTCTGGGTTTCATTTTGTTTATTTGATGAAAATGAACATCAATACACACCATGGAAACATTTTTGTTTGATTTGTGTCGAGTGAGATTTTCACCTAGAACCCAAAGGGGGGGGTATTGGCACTTTTCATGGAAAAATGTGAAAAATTAAAATTTCTAAAAATGAAATAAATGCCTTCTATACACCCCAAACATTCACTCTAAAACAGAAGATTGTTGTTTTTCGCAATATTTTTAGAAATTTTGGCTCTTTAAGTAACATTAACCTTTGCGCTGAAGCATCTTTTATGCTCATTTCTTGTCTTTCAGGATTTATTCTGGGTTTTATTTTGTTTATTTGATGAAAATGAACAACAATACACACCATGGAAACATTTTTGTTTGATTTGTGTCGAGTGAGATTTTCACCTAGAACCCAAAGGGGGGGGTATTGGCACTTTTCATGGAAAAATGTGAAAAATTAAAATTTCTAAAAATGAAATAAATGCCTTCTATACACCCCAAACATTCACTCTAAAACAGAAGATTGTTGTTTTTTCGCAATATTTTTAGAAATTTGGCCTCTTTTAGTAACATTAACACTAGCGCTGAAGCATCTTTTCTGCTCATTTCTTGTCTTTCAGGATTTATTCTGGGTTTTATTTTGTTTATTTGATGAAAATGAACAACAAAACACACCATGGAAACATTTTTGTTTGATTTGTGTCGAGTGAGATTTTCACCTAGAACCCAAAGGGGGGGGTATTGGCACTTTTCATGGAAAAATGTGAAAAATTAAAATTTCTAAAAATGAAATAAATGCCTTCTATACACCCCAAACATTCACTCTAAAACAGAAGATTGTTGTTTTTCGCAATATTTTTAGAAATTTGGCCTCTTTTAGTAACATTAACACTAGCGCTGAAGCATCTTTTCTGCTCATTTCTTGTCTTTCAGGATTTATTCTGGGTTTTATTTTGTTTATTTGATGAAAATGAACAACAATACACACCATGGAAACATTTTTGTTTGATTTGTGTCGAGTGAGATTTTCACCTAGAACCCAAAGGGGGGGGTATTGGCACTTTTCATGGAAAAATGTGAAAAATTAAAATTTCTAAAAATGAAATAAATGCCTTCTATACACCCCAAACATTCACTCTAAAACAGAAGATTGTTGTTTTTCGCAATATTTGTAGAAATTTTGGCTCTTTTAGTAACATTAACACTAGCGCTGAAGCATCTTTTATGCTCATTTCTTGTCTTTCAGGATTTATTCTGGGTTTTATTTTGTTTATTTGATGAAAATGAACAACAATACACACCATGGAAACATTTTTGTTTGATTTGTGTCGATTGAGATTTTCACCTAGAACCCAAAGGGGGGGTATTGGAACTTTTCATGGAAAAATGTGAAAAATTAAAATTTCCAAAATTGAAATAAATGCATTCTATACACCTCAAACATTCACTCTAAAAAAGAAGATTGTTGTTTTTCGCAATATTTTTAGAAAGTTGGGCTCTTTTAGTAACATTAACACTAGCGCTGAAGCATCTTTTATGCTCATTTCTTGTCTTTCAGGATTTATTCTGGGTTTCACTTTGTTTATTTGATGAAAATGAACAACAATACACACCTGGCACTTTTCATGAAAAAATGTGAAAAATTAAAATTTCTAAAAATGAAATAAATGCCTTCTATACACCTCAAACATTCACTCTAAAACAGAAGATTGTTGTTTTTCGCAATATTTTTAGAAATTTCGCCTCTTTTAGTAACATTAACACTAGCGCTGAAGCATCTTTTCTGCTCATTTCTTGTCTTTCAGGATTTATTCTGGGTTTTATTTTGTTTATTTGATGAAAATGAACAACAATACACACCATGGAAACATTTTTGTTTGATTTGTGTCGAGTGAGATTTTCACCTAGAACCCAAAGGGGGGGGTATTGGCACTTTTCATGGAAAAATGTGAAAAATTAAAATTTCTAAAAATGAAATAAATGCCTTCTATACCCCCGAACATTCACTCTAAAACAGAAGATTGTTGTTTTTCGCAATATTTTTAGAAATTTTGGCTCTTTTAGTAACATTAACCTTTGCGCTGAAGCATCATTATGCTCATTTCTTGTCTTTCAGGATTTATTCTGGGTTTTATTTTGTTTATTTGATGAAAATGAACAACAATACACACCATGGAAACATTTTTGTTTGATTTGTGTCCAGTGAGATTTTCACCTAGAACCCAAAGGGGGGGGTATTGGCACTTTTCATGGGAAAATGTGAAAAATTAAATTTTTCTAAAAATGAAATAAATGCCTTTTATACACCCCAAACATTCACTCTAAAACAGAATATTGTTGTTTTTCGCAATATTTTTAGAAATTTGGCCTCTTTTAGTAACATTAACACTAGCGCTGAAGCATCTTTTATGCTCATTTCTTGTCTTTCAGGATTTATTCTGGGTTTTATTTTGTTTATTTGATGAAAATGAACAACAATACACACCATGGAAACATTTTTGTTTGATTTGGATATAGTGAGATTTTCACCTAGAACCCAAAGGGGGGGGTATTGGCACTTTTCATGGAAAAATGTGAAAAATTAAAATTTCTAAAAATGAAATAAATGCCTTCTATACACCCCAAACATTCACTCTAAAACAGAAGATTGTTGTTTTTCGCAATATTTTTAGAAATTTGGCCTCTTTTAGTAACATTAACACTAGCGCTGAAGCATCTTTTCTGCTCATTTCTTGTCTTTCAGGATTTATTCTGGGTTTCATTTTGTTTATTTGATGAAAATGAACATCAATACACACCATGGAAACATTTTTGTTTGATTTGTTTCGAGTGAGATTTTCACCTAGAACCCAAAGGGGGGGGTATTGGCACTTTTCATGGAAAAATGCGAAAAATTAAAATTTCTAAAAATGAAATAAATGCCTTCTATACACCTCAAACATTCACTCTAAAACAGAAGATTGTTGTTTTTCGCAATATTTTTAGAAATTTGGGCTCTTTTAGTAACATTAACACTAGCGCTTAAGCATCTTTTATGCTCATTTCTTGTCTTTCAGGATTTATTCTGGGTTTTATTTTGTTTATTTGATGAAAATGAACAACAATACACACCATGGAAACATTTTTTTTTGATTTGGGTCGAGTGAGATTTTCACCTAGAACCCAAAGGGGGGGGTATTGGCACTTTTCATGGAAAAATGTGAAAAATTAAAATTTCTAAAAATGAAATAAATGCCTTCTATACACCCCAAACATTCACTCTAAAACAGAAGATTGTTGTTTTTCGCAATATTTTTAGAAATTTTGGCTCTTTTAGTAACATTAACACTAGCGCTGAAGCATCTTTTATGCTCATTTCTTGTCTTTCAGGATTTATTCTGGGTTTTATTTTGTTTATTAGATGAAAATGAACAACAATACACACCATGGAAACATTTTTTTTTGATTTGGGTCGAGTGAGATTTTCACCTAGAACCCAAATGGGGGGGTATTGGCACTTTTCATGGAAAAAAATGAAAAATTAAAATTTCTAAAAATGAAATAAATGCCTTCTATACACCCCAAACATTCACTCTAAAACAGAAGATTGTTGTTTTTCGCAATATTTTTAGAAATTTGGCCTCTTTTAGTAACATTAACACTAGCGCTGAAGCATCTTTTCTGCTCATTTCTTGTCTTTCAGGATTTATTCTGGGTTTTATTTTGTTTATTTGATGAAAATGAACAACAATACACACCATGGAAACATTTTTGTTTGATTTGTGTCGAGTGAGATTTTCACCTAGAACCCAAAGGGGGGGGTATTGGCACTTTTCATGGAAAAATGTGAAAAATTAAAATTTCTAAAAATGAAATAAATGCCTTCTATACACCCCAAACATTCACTCTAAAACAGAAGATTGTTGTTTTTCGCAATATTTTTAGAAATTTTGGCTCTTTTAGTAACATTAACACTAGCGCTGAAGCATCTTTTATGCTCATTTCTTGTCTTTCAGGATTTATTCTGGGTTTTATTTTGTTTATTTGATGAAAATGAACAACAATACACACCATGGAAACATTTTTGTTTGATTTGTGTCGATTGAGATTTTCACCTAGAACCCAAAGGGGGGGGTATTGGAACTTTTCATGGAAAAATGTGAAAAAATAAAATTCCTAAAAATGAAATATATGCCTTCTATACACCTCAAACATTCACTCTAAAACAGAAGATTGTTGTTTTTCGCAATATTTTTAGAAATTTCGCCTCTTTTAGTAACATTAACACTAGCGCTGAAGCATCTTTTCTGCTCATTTCTTGTCTTTCAGGATTTATTCTGGGTTTCATTTTGTTTATTTGATGAAAATGAACAACAATACACACCATGGAAACATTTTTGTTTGATTTGTGTCGAGTGAGATTTTCACCTAGAACCCAGAGGGGGGGGTATTGGCACTTTTCATGGAAAAATGTGAAAAATTAAAATTTCTAAAAATGAAATAAATGCCTTCTATACACCTCAAAAATTCACTCTAAAACAGAAGATTGTTGTTTTTCGCAATATTTTTAGAAATTTGGGCTGTTTTATTAACATTAACACAAGCGCTGAATCATCTTTTATGCTCATTTCTTGTCTTTCAGGATTTATTCTGGGTTTTATTTTGTTTATTTGATGAAAATGAACATCAATACACACCATGGAAACATTTTTCTTTGATTTGTCTCGAGTGAGATTTTCACCTAGAACCCAAAGGGGGGGGTATTGGCACTTTTCATGGAAAAATGCGAAAAATTAAAATTTCTAAAAATGAAATAAATGCCTTCTATACACCTCAAAAATTCACTCTAAAACAGAAGATTGTTGTTTTTCGCAATATTTTTAGAAATTTGGGCTCTTTTAGTAACATTAACACTAGCGCTTAAGCATCTTTTATGATCATTTCTTGTCTTTCAGGATTTATTCTGGGTTTTATTTTGTTTATTTGATGAAAATGAACAACAACACACATCATGGAAACATTTTTTTTGATTTGGGTCGAGTGAGATTTTCACCTAGAACCCAAAGGGGGGGGGATTGGCACTTTTCATGGGAAAATGTGAAAAATTAAAATTTCTAAAAATGAAATAAATGCCTTCTATACACCCCAAACATTCACTCTAAAACAGAAGATTGTTGTTTTTCGCAATATTTTTAGAAATTTTGGCTCTTTTAGTAACATTAACACTAGCGCTGAAGCATCTTTTATGCTCATTTCTTGTCTTTCAGGATTTATTCTGGGTTTTATTTTGTTTATTTGATGAAAATGAACAACAATACACACCATGGAAACATTTTTGTTTGATTTGTGTCGATTGAGATTTTCACCTAGAACCCAAAGGGGGGGGTATTGGAACTTTTCATGGAAAAATGTGAAAAAATAAAATTCCTAAAAATGAAATATATGCCTTCTATACACCTCAAACATTCACTCTAAAACAGAAGATTGTTGTTTTTCGCAATATTTTTAGAAATTTCGCCTCTTTTAGTAACATTAACACTAGCGCTGAAGCATCTTTTCTGCTCATTTCTTGTCTTTCAGGATTTATTCTGGGTTTCATTTTGTTTATTTGATGAAAATGAACAACAATACACACCATGGAAACATTTTTGTTTGATTTGTGTCGAGTGAGATTTTCACCTAGAACCCAGAGGGGGGGGTATTGGCACTTTTCATGGAAAAATGTGAAAAATTAAAATTTCTAAAAATGAAATAAATGCCTTCTATACACCTCAAAAATTCACTCTAAAACAGAAGATTGTTGTTTTTCGCAATATTTTTAGAAATTTGGGCTGTTTTATTAACATTAACACAAGCGCTGAATCATCTTTTATGCTCATTTCTTGTCTTTCAGGATTTATTCTGGGTTTTATTTTGTTTATTTGATGAAAATGAACATCAATACACACCATGGAAACATTTTTCTTTGATTTGTCTCGAGTGAGATTTTCACCTAGAACCCAAAGGGGGGGGTATTGGCACTTTTCATGGAAAAATGCGAAAAATTAAAATTTCTAAAAATGAAATAAATGCCTTCTATACACCTCAAAAATTCACTCTAAAACAGAAGATTGTTGTTTTTCGCAATATTTTTAGAAATTTGGGCTCTTTTAGTAACATTAACACTAGCGCTTAAGCATCTTTTATGATCATTTCTTGTCTTTCAGGATTTATTCTGGGTTTTATTTTGTTTATTTGATGAAAATGAACAACAACACACATCATGGAAACATTTTTTTTGATTTGGGTCGAGTGAGATTTTCACCTAGAACCCAAAGGGGGGGGTATTGGCACTTTTCATGGAAAAATGTGAAAAATTAAAATTTCTAAAAATGAAATAAATGCCTTCTATACACCTCAAACATTCACTCTAAAACAGAAGATTGTTGTTTTTCGCAATATTTTTAGAAATTTGGGTTCTTTTAGTAACATTAACACTAGCGCTGAAGCATCTTTTATGCTCATTTCTAGTCTTTCAGGATTTATTCTGGGTTTTATTTTGTTTATTTGATGAAAATGAATACAATTACACACCATGGAAACATTTTTGTTTGATTTGGGTCGAGTGAGATTTTCACCTAGAACCCAAATGGGGGGGTATTGGCACTTTCATGGAAAAATGTGAAAAATTAAAATTTCTAAAAATGAAATAAATGCCTTCTATACAACCCAAACATTCACTCTAAAACAGAAGATTGTTGTTTTTCGCAATATTTTTAGAAATTTGGCCTCTTTTAGTAACATTAACACTAGCGCTGAAGCATCTTTTCTGCTCATTTCTTGTCTTTCAGGATTTATTCTGGGTTTTATTTTGTTTATTTGATGAAAATGAACAACAAAACACACCATGGAAACATTTTTGTTTGATTTGTGTCGAGTGAGATTTTCACCTAGAACCCAAAGGGGGGGGTATTGGCACTTTTCATGGAAAAATGTGAAAAATTAAAATTTCTAAAAATGAAATAAATGCCTTCTATACACCTCAAACATTCACTCTAAAACAGAAGATTGTTGTTTCTCGCAATATTTTTAGAAATTTGGCCTCTTTTAGTAACATTAACACTAGCGCTGAAGCATCTTTTCTGCTCATTTCTTGTCTTTCAGGATTTATTCTGGGTTTTATTTTGTTTATTTGATGAAAATGAACAACAATACACACCATGGAAACATTTTTGTTTGATTTGTGTCGAGTGAGATTTTCACCTAGAACCCAAAGGGGTATTGGCACTTTTCATGGAAAAATGTGAAAAATTAAAATTTCTAAAAATGAAATAAATGCCTTCTATACACCCCAAACATTCACTCTAAAACAGAAGATTGTTGTTTTTCGCAATATTTTTAGAAATTTTGGCTCTTTTAGTAACATTAACCTTTGCGCTCAAGCATCTTTTCTGCTCATTTCTTGTCTTTCAGGATTTATTCTGGGTTTTATTTTGTTTATTTGATGAAAATGAACAACAATACACACCATGGAAACATTTTTGTTTGATTTGTGTCGAGTGAGATTTTCACCTAGAACCCAAAGGGGGGGGTATTGGCACTTTTCATGGAAAAATGTGAAAAATTAAAATTTCTAAAAATGAAATAAATGCCTTCTATACACCCCAAACATTCACTCTAAAACAGAAGATTGTTGTTTTTCGCAATATTTTTAGAAATTTGGCCTCTTTTAGTAACATTAACACTAGCGCTGAAGCATCTTTTCTGCTCATTTCTTGTCTTTCAGGATTTATTCTGGGTTTTATTTTGTTTATTTGATGAAAATGAACAACAATACACACCATGGAAACATTTTTGTTTGATTTGTGTCGAGTGAGATTTTCACCTAGAACCCAAAGGGGGGGGTATTGGCACTTTTCATGGAAAAATGTGAAAAATTAAAATTTCTAAAAATGAAATAAATGCCTTCTATACCCCCGAACATTCACTCTAAAACAGAAGATTGTTGTTTTTCGCAATATTTTAGAAATTTTGGCTCCTTTAGTAACATTAACCTTTGCGCTGAAGCATCATTATGCTCATTTCTTGTCTTTCAGGATTTATTCTGGGTTTTTTTTTGTTTATTTGATGAAAATGAACAACAATACACACCATGGAAACATTTTTGTTTGATTTGTGTCGAGTGAGATTTTCACCTAGAACCCAAAGGGGGGGGTATTGGCACTTTTCATGGAAAAATGTGAAAAATTAAAATTTCTAAAAATGAAATAAATGCCTTCTATACACCTCAAACATTCACTCTAAAACAGAAGATTGTTGTTTTTCGCAATATTTTTAGAAATTTGGGCTGTTTTATTAACATTAACACAAGCGCTGAATCATCTTTTATGCTCATTTCTTGTCTTTCAGGATTTATTCTGGGTTTTATTTTGTTTATTTGATGAAAATGAACATCAATACATACCATGGAAACATTTTTCTTTGATTTGTCTCGAGTGAGATTTTCACCTAGAACCCAAAGGGGGGGGGTATCGGCACTTTTCATGGAAAAATGCGAAAAATTAAAATTTCTAAAAATGAAATAAATGCCTTCTATACACCTCAAACATTCACTCTAAAACAGAAGATTGTTGTTTTTCGCAATATTTTAGAAATTTGGGCTCTTTTAGTAACATTAACACTAGCGCTTAAGCATCTTTTATGATCATTTCTTGTCTTTCAGGATTTATTCTGGGTTTTATTTTGTTTATTTGATGAAAATGAACAACAACACACATCATGGAAACATTTTTTTTGATTTGGGTCGAGTGAGATTTTCACCTAGAACCCAAAGGGGGGGGTATTGGCACTTTTCATGGAAAAATGTGAAAAATTAAAATTTCTAAAAATGAAATAAATGCCTTCTATACACCTCAAACATTCACTCTAAAACAGAAGATTGTTGTTTTTCGCAATATTTTTAGAAATTTGGGTTCTTTTAGTAACATTAACACTAGCGCTGAAGCATCTTTTATGCTCATTTCTAGTCTTTCAGGATTTATTCTGGGTTTTATTTTGTTTATTTGATGAAAATGAACAACATTACACACCATGGAAACATTTTTGTTTGATTTGGGTCGAGTGAGATTTTCACCTAGAACCCAAATGGGGGGGTATTGGCACTTTCATGGAAAAATGTGAAAAATTAAAATTTCTAAAAATGAAATAAATGCCTTCTATACAACCCAAACATTCACTCTAAAACAGAAGATTGTTGTTTTTCGCAATATTTTTAGAAATTTGGCCTCTTTTAGTAACATTAACACTAGCGCTGAAGCATCTTTTCTGCTCATTTCTTGTCTTTCAGGATTTATTCTGGGTTTTATTTTGTTTATTTGATGAAAATGAACAACAATACACACCATGGAAACATTTTTGTTTGATTTGTGTCGAGTGAGATTTTCACCTAGAACCCAAAGGGGGGGGTATTGGCACTTTTCATGGAAAAATGTGAAAAATTAAAATTTCTAAAAATGAAATAAATTCCTTCTATACACCTCAAACATTCACTCTAAAACAGAAGATTGTTGTTTCTCGCAATATTTTTAGAAATTTGGCCTCTTTTAGTAACATTAACACTAGCGCTGAAGCATCTTTTCTGCTCATTTCTTGTCTTTCAGGATTTATTCTGGGTTTTATTTTGTTTATTTGATGAAAATGAACAACAATACACACCATGGAAACATTTTTGTTTGATTTGTGTCGAGTGAGATTTTCACCTAGAACCCAAAGGGGTATTGGCACTTTTCATGGAAAAATGTGAAAAATTAAAATTTCTAAAAATGAAATAAATGCCTTCTATACACCCCAAACATTCACTCTAAAACAGAAGATTGTTGTTTTTCGCAATATTTTTAGAAATTTTGGCTCTTTTAGTAACATTAACCTTTGCGCTCAAGCATCTTTTCTGCTCATTTCTTGTCTTTCAGGATTTATTCTGGGTTTTATTTTGTTTATTTGATGAAAATGAACAACAATACACACCATGGAAACATTTTTGTTTGATTTGTGTCGAGTGAGATTTTCACCTAGAACCCAAAGGGGGGGGTATTGGCACTTTCATGGAAAAATGTGAAAAATTAAAATTTCTAAAAATGAAATAAATGCCTTCTATACACCTCAAACATTCACTCTAAAACAGAAGATTTTTGTTTTTCGCAATATTTTTAGAAATTTCGCCTCTTTTAGTAACATTAACACTAGCGCTGAAGCATCTTTTCTGCTCATTTCTTGTCTTTCAGGATTTATTCTGGGTTTTATTTTGTTTATTTGATGAAAATGAACAACAATACACACCATGGAAACATTTTTGTTTGATTTGTGTCGAGTGAGATTTTCACCTAGAACCCAAAGGGGGGGTATTGGCACTTTTCATGGAAAAATGTGAAAAATTAAAATTTCAAAAAATGAAATAAATACCTTCTATACCCCCGAACATTCACTCTAAAACAGAAGATTGTTGTTTTTCGCAATATTTTTAGAAATTTTGGCTCTTTTAGTAACATTATCCTTTGCGCTGAAGCATCATTATGCTCATTTCTTGTCTTTCAGGATTTATTCTGGGTTTTATTTTGTTTATTTGATGAAAATGAACAACAATACACACCATGGAAACATTTTTGTTTGATTTGTGTCGAGTGAGATTTTCACCTAGAACCCAAAGGGGGGGGTATTGGCACTTTTCATGGAAAAATGTGAAAAATTAAAATTTCTAAAAATGAAATAAATGCCTTCTATACACCTCAAACATTCACTCTAAAACAGAAGATTGTTGTTTTTCGCAATATTTTTAGAAATTTTGGCTCTTTTAGTAACATTAACCTTTGCGCTGAAGCATCTTTTATGCTCATTTCTTGTCTTTCAGGATTTATTCTGGGTTTTATTTTGTTTATTTGATGAAAATGAACAACAATACACACCATGGAGACATTTTTGTTTGATTTGGGTCGAGTGAGATTTTCACCTAGAACCCAAAGGGGGGGTATTGGCACTTTTCATGGAAAAATGTGAAAAATTAAAATTTCTAAAAATGAAATAAATGCCTTCTATACACCCCAAACATTCACTCTAAAACAGAAGATTGTTGTTTTTCGCAATATTTTTAGAAATTTGGCCTCTTTTAGTAACATTAACACTAGCGCTGAAGCATCTTTTCTGCTCATTTCTTGTCTTTCAGGATTTATTCTGGGTTTTATTTTGTTTATTTGATGAAAATGAACAACAAAACACACCATGGAAACATTTTTGTTTGATTTGTGTCGAGTGAGATTTTCACCTAGAACCCAAAGGGGGGGGGTATTGGCACTTTTCATGGAAAAATGTGAAAAATTAAAATTTCTAAAAATGAAATAAATGCCTTCTATACACCCCAAACATTCACTCTAAAACAGAAGATTGTTGTTTTTCGCAATATTTTTAGAAATTTGGCCTCTTTTAGTAACATTAACACTAGCGCTGAAGCATCTTTTCTGCTCATTTCTTGTCTTTCAGGATTTATTCTGGGTTTTATTTTGTTTATTTGATGAAAATGAACAACAATACACACCATGGAAACATTTTTGTTTGATTTGTGTCGAGTGAGATTTTCACCTAGAACCTAAAGGGGGGGGTATTGGCACTTTTCATGGAAAAATGTGAAAAATTAAAATTTCTAAAAATGAAATAAATGCCTTCTATACACCCCAAACATTCACTCTAAAACAGAAGATTGTTGTTTTTCGCAATATTTGTAGAAATTTTGGCTCTTTTAGTAACATTAACACTAGCGCTGAAGCATCTTTTATGCTCATTTCTTGTCTTTCAGGATTTATTCTGGGTTTTATTTTGTTTATTTGATGAAAATGAACAACAATACACACCATGGAAACATTTTTGTTTGATTTGTGTCGATTGAGATTTTCACCTAGAACCCAAAGGGGGGGTATTGGAACTTTTCATGGAAAAATGTGAAAAATTAAAATTTCCAAAATTGAAATAAATGCATTCTATACACCTCAAACATTCACTCTAAAAAAGAAGATTGTTGTTTTTCGCAATATTTTTAGAAAGTTGGGCTCTTTTAGTAAAATTAACACTAGCGCTGAAGCATCTTTTATGCTCATTTCTTGTCTTTCAGGATTTATTCTGGGTTTCACTTTGTTTATTTGATGAAAATGAACAACAATACACACCTGGCACTTTTCATGGAAAAATGTGAAAAATTAAAATTTCTAAAAATGAAATAAATGCCTTCTATACACCTCAAACATTCACTCTAAAACAGAAGATTGTTGTTTTTCGCAATATTTTTAGAAATTTCGCCTCTTTTAGTAACATTAACACTAGCGCTGAAGCATCTTTTCTGCTCATTTCTTGTCTTTCAGGATTTATTCTGGGTTTTATTTTGTTTATTTGATGAAAATGAACAACAATACACACCATGGAAACATTTTTGTTTGATTTGTGTCGAGTGAGATTTTCACCTAGAACCCAAAGGGGGGGGTATTGGCACTTTTCATGGAAAAATGTGAAAAATTAAAATTTCTAAAAATGAAATAAATGCCTTCTATACCCCCGAACATTCACTCTAAAACAGAAGATTGTGGTTTTTCGCAATATTTTTAGAAATTTTGGCTCTTTTAGTAACATTAACCTTTGCGCTGAAGCATCATTATGCTCATTTCTTGTCTTTCAGGATTTATTCTGGGTTTTATTTTGTTTATTTGATGAAAATGAACAACAATACACACCATGGAAACATTTTTGTTTGATTTGTGTCCAGTGAGATTTTCACCTAGAACCCAAAGGGGGGGGTATTGGCACTTTTCATGGGAAAATGTGAAAAATTAAATTTTTCTAAAAATGAAATAAATGCCTTCTATACACCCCAAACATTCACTCTAAAACAGAAGATTGTTGTTTTTCGCAATATTTTTAGAAATTTGGCCTCTTTTAGTAACATTAACACTAGCGCTGAAGCATCTTTTATGCTCATTTCTTGTCTTTCAGGATTTATTCTGGGTTTTATTTTGTTTATTTGATGAAAATGAACAACAATACACACCATGGAAACATTTTTGTTTGATTTGTGTCGAGTGAGATTTTCACCTAGAACCCAAAGGGGGGGGTATTGGCACTTTTCATGGAAAAATGTGAAAAATTAAAATTTCTAAAAATGAAATAAATGCCTTCTATACACCCCAAACATTCACTCTAAAACAGAAGATTGTTGTTTTTCGCAATATTTTTAGAAATTTGGCCTCTTTTAGTAACATTAACACTAGCGCTGAAGCATCTTTTCTGCTCATTTCTTGTCTTTCAGGATTTATTCTGGGTTTCATTTTGTTTATTTGATGAAAATGAACAACAATACACACCATGGAAACATTTTTGTTTGATTTGTGTCGAGTGAGATTTTCACCTAGAACCCAAAGGGGGGGGTATTGGCACTTTTCATGGAAAAATGTGAAAAATTAAAATTTCTAAAAATGAAATAAATGCCTTCTATACACCTCAAACATTCACTCTAAAACAGAAGATTGTTGTTTTTCGCAATATTTTTAGAAATTTTGGCTCTTTTAGTAACATTAACCTTTGCGCTGAAGCATCTTTTATGCTCATTTCTTGTCTTTCAGGATTTATTCTGGGTTTTATTTTGTTTATTTGATGAAAATGAACAACAATACACACCATGGAGACATTTTTGTTTGATTTGGGTCGAGTGAGATTTTCACCTAGAACCCAAAGGGGGGGTATTGGCACTTTTCATGGAAAAATGTGAAAAATTAAAATTTCTAAAAATGAAATAAATGCCTTCTATACACCCCAAACATTCACTCTAAAACAGAAGATTGTTGTTTTTCGCAATATTTTTAGAAATTTGGGTTCTTTTAGTAACATTAACACTAGCGCTGAAGCATCTTTTATGCTCATTTCTTGTCTTTCAGGATTTATTCTGGGTTTTATTTTGTTTATTTGATGAAAATGAACAACAATACACACCATGGAAACATTTTTGTTTGATTTGTGTCGAGTGAGATTTTCACCTAGAACCCAAAGGGGGGGGTATTGGCACTTTTCATGGAAAAATGTGAAAAATTAAAATTTCTAAAAATGAAATAAATGCCTTCTATACACCCCAAACATTCACTCTAAAACAGAAGATTGTTGTTTTTCGCAATATTTTTAGAAATTTGGCCTCTTTTAGTAACATTAACGCTAGCGCAGAAGCATCTTTTCTGCTCATTTCTTGTCTTTCAGGATTTATTCTGGGTTTTATTTTGTTTATTTGATGAAAATGAACAACAATACACACCATGGAAACATTTTTGTTTGATTTGTGTCGAGTGAGATTTTCACCTAGAACCCAAAGGGGGGGTATTGGCACTTTTCATGGAAAAATGTGAAAAATTAAAATTTCTAAAAATGAAATAAATGCCTTCTATACAACCCAAACATTCACTCTAAAACAGAAGATTGTTGTTTTTCGAAATATTTTTAGAAATTTTGGCTCTTTTAGTAACATTAACCTTTGCGCTGAAGCATCTTTTATGCTCATTTCTTGTCTTTCAGGATTTATTCTGGGTTTTATTTTGTTTATTTGATGAAAATGAACATCAATACACACCATGGAAACATTTTTGTTTGATTTGTTTCGAGTGAGATTTTCACCTAGAACCCAAGGTATTGGAACTTTACATGGAAAAATGTGAAAAATTAAAATTTCTAAAAATGAAATAAATGCCTTCTATACACCTCAAACATTCACTCTAAAAAAGAAGATTGTTATTTTTCGCAATATTTTTAGAAATTTGGGCTCTTTTAGTAACATTAACACTAGCGCTGAAGCATCTTTTATGCTCATTTCTTGTCTTTCAGGATTTATTCTGGGTTTTATTTTGTTTATTTGATGAAAATGAACAACAATACACACCATGGAAACATTTTTGTTTGATTTGTGTCGAGTGAGATTTTCACCTAGAACCCAAAGGGGGGGGTATTGGCACTTTTCATGGAAAAATGTGAAAAATTAAAATTTCTAAAAATGAAATAAATGCCTTCTATACACCTCAAACATTCACTCTAAAACAGAAGATTGTTGTTTTTCGCAATATTTTTAGAAATTTGGCCTCTTTTAGTAACATTAACACTAGCGCTGAAGCATCTTTTCTGCTCATTTCTTGTCTTTCAGGATTTATTCTGGGTTTTATTTTGTTTATTTGATGAAAATGAACAACAATACACACCATGGAAACATTTTTGTTTGATTTGTGTCGAGTGAGATTTTCACCTAGAACCCAAAGGGGGGGTATTGGAACTTTTCATGGAAAAATGTGAAAAATTAAAATTTCTAAAAATGAAATAAATGCCTTCTATACACCTCAAACATTCACTCTAAAACAGAAGATTGTTGTTTTTCGCAATATTTTTAGAAATTTGGCCTCTTTTAGTAACATTAACACTAGCGCTGAAGCATCTTTTCTGCTCATTTCTTGTCTTTCAGGATTTATTCTGGGTTTTATTTTGTTTATTTGATTAAAATGAACAACAATACACACCATGGAAACATTTTTGTTTGATTTGTGTCGAGTGAGATTTTCACCTAGAACCCAAAGGGGGGGTATTGGCACTTTTCATGGAAAAATGTGAAAAATTAAAATTTCTAAAAATGAAATAAATGCCTTCTATACACCCCAAACATTCACTCTAAAACAGAAGATTGTTGTTTTTCGCAATATTTTTAGAAATTTGGCCTCTTTTAGTAACATTAACACTAGCGCTGAAGCATCTTTTCTGCTCATTTCTTGTCTTTCAGGATTTATTCTGGGTTTTATTTTGTTTATTTGATGAAAATGAACAACAATACACACCATGGAAACATTTTTGTTTGATTTGTGTCGAGTGAGATTTTCACCTAGAACCCAAAGGGGGGGGTATTGGCACTTTTCATGGAAAAATGTGAAAAATTAAAATTTCTAAAAATGAAATAAATGCCTTCTATACACCCCAAACATTCACTCTAAAACAGAAGATTGTTGTTTTTCGCAATATTTTTAGAAATTTTGGCTCTTTTAGTAACATTAACACTAGCGCTGAAGCATCTTTTATGCTCATTTCTTGTCTTTCAGGATTTATTCTGGGTTTTATTTTGTTTATTTGATGAAAATGAACAACAATACACACCATGGAAACATTTTTGTTTGATTTGTGTCGATTGAGATTTTCACCTAGAAGCCAAAGAAGGGGGTATTGGAACTTTTCATGGAAAAATGTGAAAAATTAAAATTTCTAAAAATGAAATAAATGCATTCTATACACCTCAAACATTCACTCTAAAAAAGAAGATTGTTGTTTTTCGCAATATTTTTAGAAATTTGGGCTCTTTTAGTAACATTAACACTAGCGCTGAAGCATCTTTTATGCTCATTTCTTGTCTTTCAGGATTTATTCTGGGTTTCACTTTGTTTATTTGATGAAAATGAACAACAATACACACCTGGCACTTTTCATGGAAAAATGTGAAAAATTAAAATTTCTAAAAATGAAATAAATGCCTTCTCTACACCTCAAACATTCACTCTAAAACAGAAGATTGTTGTTTTTCGCAATATTTTTAGAAATTTGGGCTGTTTTATTAACATTAACACAAGCGCTGAATCATCTTTTATGTTCATTTCTTGTCTTTCAGGATTTATTCTGGGTTTCATTTTGTTTATTTGATGAAAATGAACAACAATACACACCATGGAAACATTTTTGTTTGATTTGTTTCGAGTGAGATTTTCACCTAGAACCCAAAGGGGGGGGTATTGACACTTTTCATGGAAAAATGCGAAAAATTAAAATTTCTAAAAATGAAATAAATGCCTTCTATACACCTCAAACATTCACTCTAAAACAGAAGATTGTTGTTTTTCGCAATATTTTTAGAAATTTGGGCTCTTTTAGTAGCATTAACACTAGCGCTTAAGCATCTTTTATGCTCATTTCTTGTCTTTCAGGATTTATTCTGGGTTTTATTTTGTTTATTTGATGAAAATGAACAACAATACACACCATGGAAACATTTTTTTTGATTTGGGTCGAGTGAGATTTTCACCTAGAACCCAAAGGGGGGGGGTATTGGCACTTTTCATGGAAAAATGTGAAAAATTAAAATTTCTAAAAATGAAATAAATGCCTTCTATACACCTCAAACATTCACTCTAAAAAAGAAGATTGTTGTTTTTCGCAATATTTTTAGAAATTTGGGTTCTTTTAGTAACATTAACACTAGCGCTGAAGCATCTTTTATGCTCATTTCTAGTCTTTCAGGATTTATTCTGGGTTTTATTTTGTTTATTTGATGAAAATGAACAACAATACACACCATGGAAACATTTTTGTTTGATTTGGGTCGAGTGAGATTTTCACCTAGAACCCAAATGGGGGGGTATTGGCACTTTTCATGGAAAAATGTGAAAAATTAAAATTTCTAAAAAAGAAATAAATGCCTTCTATACACCTCAAACATTCACTCTAAAACAGAAGATTGTTGTTTTTCGCAATATTTTTAGAAATTTGGGCTGTTTTATTAACATTAACACTAGCGCTGAAGCATCTTTTATGCTCATTTCTTGTCTTTCAGGATTTATTCTGGGTTTTATTTTGTTTATTTGATGAAAATGAACAACAATACACACCATGGAAACATTTTTGTTTGATTTGTGTTGATTGAGATTTTCACCTAGAACCCAAAGGGGGGGGTATTGGCACTTTTCATGGAAAAATGTGAAAAATTAAAATTTCTAAAAATGAAATAAATGCCTTCTATACACCCCAAACATTCACTCTAAAACAGAAGATTGTTGTTTTTCGCAATATTTTTAGAAATTTGGCCTCTTTTAGTAACATTAACACTAGCGCTGAAGCATCTTTTATGCTCATTTCTTGTCTTTCAGGATTTATTCTGGGTTTTATTTTGTTTATTTGATGAAAATGAACAACAATACACACCATGGAAACATTTTTGTTTGATTTGGGTCGAGTGAGATTTTCACCTAGAACCCAAAGGGGGGGGTATTGGCACTTTTCATGGAAAAATGTGAAAAATTAAAATTTCTAAAAATGAAATAAATGCCTTCTATACACCCCAAACATTCACTCTAAAACAGAAGATTGTTGTTTTTCGCAATATTTTTAGAAATTTGGCCTCTTTTAGTAACATTAACACTAGCGCTGAAGCATCTTTTCTGCTCATTTCTTGTCTTTCAGGATTTATTCTGGGTTTTATTTTGTTTCTTTGATGAAAATGAACAACAATACACACCATGGAAACATTTTTGTTTGATTTGGGTCGAGTGAGATTTTCAACTAGAACCCAAAGGGGGGGGTATTGGCACTTTTCATGGAAAAATGTGAAAAATTAAAATTTCTAAAAATGAAATAAATGCCTTCTATACACCCCAAACATTCACTCTAAAACAGAAGATTGTTGTTTTTCGCAATATTTTTAGAAATTTGGCCTCTTTTAGTAACATTAACCTTTGCGCTGAAGCATCTTTTATGCTCATTTCTTGTCTTTCAGGATTTATTCTGGGTTTTATTTTGTTTATTTGATGAAAATGAACAACAATACACACCATGGAAACATTTTTGTTTGATTTGGGTCGAGTGAGATTTTCACCTAGAACCCAAAGGGGGGGGTATTGGCACTTTTCATGGAAAAATGTGAAAAATTATAATTTCTAAAAATGAAATAAATGCCTTCTATACACCCCAAACATTCACTCTAAAACAGAAGATTGTTGTTTTTCGCAATATTTTTAGAAATTTGGCCTCTTTTAGTAACATTAACACTAGCGCTGAAGCATCTTTTCTGCTCATTTCTTGTCTTTCAGGATTTATTCTGGGTTTTATTTTGTTTATTTGATGAAAATGAACAACAATACACACCATGGAAACATTTTTGTTTGATTTGTGTCGAGTGAGATTTTCACCTAGAACCCAAAGGGAGGGGTATTGGCACTTTTCATGGAAAAATGTGAAAAATTAAAATTTCTAAAAATGAAATAAATGCCTTCTATAAACCTCAAACATTCACTCTAAAACAGAAGATTGTTGTTTTTCGCAATATTTTTAGAAATTTTGGCTCTTTTAGTAACATTAACACTAGCGCTGAAGCATCTTTTCTGCTCATTTCTTGTCTTTCAGGATTTATTCTGGGTTTTATTTTGTTTATTTGATGAAAATGAACAACAATACACACCATGGAAACATTTTTGTTTGATTTGGGTCGAGTGAGATTTTCACCTAGAACCCAAAGGGGGGGTATTGGCACTTTTCATGGAAAAATGTGAAAAATTAAAATTTCTAAAAATGAAATAAATGACTTCTATACACCCCAAACATTCACTCTAAAACAGAAGATTGTTGTTTTTCGCAATATTTTTAGAAATTTGGCCTCTTTTAGTAACATTAACACTAGCGCTGAAGCATCTTTTCTGCTCATTTCTTGTCTTTCAGGATTTATTCTGGGTTTTATTTTGTTTATTTGATGAAAATGAACAACAATACACACCATGGAAACATTTTTGTTTGATTTGTGTCGAGTGAGATTTTCACCTAGAACCCAAAGGGTATTGGCACTTTTCATGGAAAAATGTGAAAAATTAAAATTTCTAAAAATGAAATAAATGCCTTCTATACACCCCAAACATTCACTCTAAAACAGAAGATTGTTGTTTTTCGCAATATTTTTAGAAATTTTGGCTCTTTTAGTAACATTAACCCTAGCGCTGAAGCATCTTTTATGCTCATTTCTTGTCTTTCAGGATTTATTCTGGGTTTTATTTTGTTTATTTGATGAAAATGAACAACAATACACACCATGGAAACATTTTTGTTTGATTTGTGTCGATTGAGATTTTCACCTAGAACCCAAAGGGGGGGTATTGGAACTTTTCATGGAAAAATGTGAAAAATTAAAATTTCTAAAAATGAAATAAATGCATTCTATACACCTCAAACATTCACTCTAAAAAAGAAGATTGTTGTTTTTCGCAATATTTTTAGAAAGTTGGGCTCTTTTAGTAACATTAACACTAGCGCTGAAGCATCTTTTATGCTCATTTCTTGTCTTTCAGGATTTATTCTGGGTTTTATTTTGTTTATTTGATGAAAATGAACAACAATACACACCTGGCACTTTTCATGGAAAAATGTGAAAAATTAAAATTTCTAAAAATGAAATAAATGCCTTCTATACACCTCAAACATTCACTCTAAAACAGAAGATTGTTGTTTTTCGCAATATTTTTAGAAATTTGGGCTGTTTTATTAACATTAACACAAGCGCTGAATCATCTTTTATGCTCATTTCTTGTCTTTCAGGATTTATTCTGGGTTTTATTTTGTTTATTTGATGAAAATGAACATCAATACACACCATGGAAACATTTTTGTTTGATTTGTTTCGAGTGAGATTTTCACCTAGAACCCAAAGGGGGGGTTATTGACACTTTTCATGGAAAAATGCGAAAAATTAAAATTTCTAAAAATGAAATAAATGCCTTCTATACACCTCAAACATTCACTCTAAAACAGAAGATTGTTGTTTTTCGCAATATTTTTAGAAATTTGGGCTCTTTTAGTAGCATTAACACTAGCGCTTAAGCATCTTTTATGCTCATTTCTCATCTTTCAGGATTTATTCTGGGTTTTATTTTGTTTATTTGATGAAAATGAACAACAATACACACCATGGAAACATTTTTTTTGATTTGGGTCGAGTGAGATTTTCACCTAGAACCCAAAGGGGGGGGTATTGGCACTTTTCATGGAAAAATGTGAAAAATTAAAATTTCTAAAAATGAAATAAATGCCTTCTATACACCTCAAACATTCACTCTAAAACAGAAGATTGTTGTTTTTCGCAATATTTTTAGAAATTTGGGTTCTTTTAGTAACATTAACACTAGCGCTGAAGCATCTTTTATGCTCATTTCTAGTCTTTCAGGATTTATTCTGGGTTTTATTTTGTTTATTTGATGAAAATGAACAACAATACACACCATGGAAACATTTTTGTTTGATTTGGGTCGAGTGAGATTTTCACCTAGAACCCAAAGGGGGGGGTATTGGCACTTTTCATGGAAAAATGTGAAAAATTAAAATTTCTAAAAATGAAATAAATGCCTTCTATACACCCCAAACATTCACTCTAAAACAGAAGATTGTTGTTTTTCGCAATATTTTTAGAAATTTTGGCTCTTTTAGTAACATTAACCTTTGCGCTGAAGCATCTTTTATGCTCATTTCTTGTCTTTCAGGATTTATTCTGGGTTTTATTTTGTTTATTTGATGAAAATGAACATCAATACACACCATGGAAACATTTTTGTTTGATTTGTTTCGAGTGAGATTTACACCTAGAACCCAAGGTATTGGAACTTTACATGGAAAAATGTGAAAAATTAAAATTTCTAAAAATGAAATAAATGCCTTCTATACACCTCAAACATTCACTCTAAAAAAGACAATTGTTGTTTTTCGCAATATTTTTAGAAATTTGGGCTCTTTTAGTAACATTAACACTAGCGCTGAAGCATCTTTTATGCTCATTTCTTGTCTTTCAGGATTTATTCTGGGTTTTATTTTGTTTATTTGATGAAAATGAACAACAATACACACCATGGAAACATTTTTGTTTGATTTGTGTCGAGTGAGATTTTCACCTAGAACCCAAAGGGGGGGTATTGGCACTTTTCATGGAAAAATGTGAAAAATTAAAATTTCTAAAAATGAAATAAATGCCTTCTATACACCTCAAACATTCACTCTAAAACAGAAGATTGTTGTTTTTCGCAATATTTTTAGAAATTTGGGCTCTTTTAGCATCATTAACACTAGCGCTGAAGCATCTTTTATGCTCATTTCTAGTCTTTCAGGATTTATTCTGGGTTTTATTTTGTTTCTTTGATGAAAATGAACAACAATACACACCATGGAAACATTTTTGTTTGATTTGGGTCGAGTGAGATTTTCAACTAGAACCCAAAGGGGGGGGTATTGGCACTTTTCATGGAAAAATGTGAAAAATTAAAATTTCTAAAAATGAAATAAATGCCTTCTATACACCCCAAACATTCACTCTAAAACAGAAGATTGTTGTTTTTCGCAATATTTTTATAAATTTGGCCTCTTTTAGTAACATTAACACTAGCGCTGAAGCATCTTTTATGCTCATTTCTTGTCTTTCAGGATTTATTCTGGGTTTTATTTTGTTTATTTGATGAAAATGAACAACAATACACACCATGGAAACATTTTTGTTTGATTTGGGTCGAGTGAGATTTTCACCTAGAACCCAAAGGGGGGGGTATTGGCACTTTTCATGGAAAAATGTGAAAAATTAAAATTTCTAAAAATGAAATAAATGCCTTCTATACACCCCAAACATTCACTCTAAAACAGAAGATTGTTGTTTTTCGCAATATTTTTAGAAATTTGGCCTCTTTTAGTAACATTAACACTAGCGCTGAAGCATCTTTTCTGCTCATTTCTTGTCTTTCAGGATTTATTCTGGGTTTTATTTTGTTTCTTTGATGAAAATGAACAACAATACACACCATGGAAACATTTTTGTTTGATTTGTGTCGAGTGAGATTTTCACCTAGAACCCAAAGGGGGGGGTATTGGCACTTTTCATGGAAAAATGTGAAAATATAAAAATTTCTAAAAATGAAATAAATGCCTTCTATACACCTCAAACATTCACTCTAAAACAGAAGATTGTTGTTTTTCGCAATATTTTTAGAAATTTTGGCTCTTTTAGTAACATTAACCTTTGCGCTGAAGCATCTTTTATGCTCATTTCTTGTCTTTCAGGATTTATTCTGGGTTTTATTTTGTTTATTTGATGAAAATGAACAACAATACACACCATGGAAACATTTTTGTTTGATTTGGGTCGAGTGAGATTTTCACCTAGAACCCAAAGGGGGGGTATTGGCACTTTTCATGGAAAAATGTGAAAAATTATAATTTCTAAAAATGAAATAAATGCCTTCTATACACCCCAAACATTCACTCTAAAACAGAAGATTGTTGTTTTTCGCAATATTTTTAGAAATTTGGCCTCTTTTAGTAACATTAACACTAGCGCTGAAGCATCTTTTCTGCTCATTTCTTGTCTTTCAGGATTTATTCTGGGTTTTATTTTGTTTATTTGATGAAAATGAACAACAATACACACCATGGAAACATTTTTGTTTGATTTGTGTCGAGTGAGATTTTCACCTAGAACCCAAAGGGGGGGGTATTGGCACTTTTCATGGAAAAATGTGAAAAATTAAAATTTCTAAAAATGAAATAAATGCCTTCTATACAACCCAAACATTCACTCTAAAACAGAAGATTGTTGTTTTTCGCAATATTTTTAGAAATTTGGCCTCTTTTAGTAACATTAATACTAGCGCTGAAGCATCTTTTCTGCTCATTTCTTGTCTTTCAGGATTTATTCTGGGTTTTATTTTGTTTATTTGATGAAAATGAACAACAATACACACCATGGAAACATTTTTGTTTGATTTGTGTCGAGTGAGATTTTCACCTAGAACCCAAAGGGGGGGGTATTGGCACTTTTCATGGAAAAATGTGAAAAATTAAAATTTCTAAAAATGAAATAAATGCCTTCTATACACCCCAAACATTCACTCTAAAACAGAAGATTGTTGTTTTTCGCAATATTTGTAGAAATTTTGGCTCTTTTAGTAACATTAACCTTTGCGCTGAAGCATCTTTTATGCTCATTTCTTGTCTTTCAGGATTTATTCTGGGTTTTATTTTGTTTATTTGATGAAAATGAACATCAATACACACCATGGAAACATTTTTGATTGATTTGTTTCGAGTGAGATTTTCACCTAGAACCCAAGGTATTGGAACTTTACATGGAAAAATGTGAAAAATTAAAATTTCTAAAAATGAAATAAATGCCTTCTACACACCTCAAACATTCACTCTAAAACAGAAGATTGTTGTTTTTCGCAATATTTTTAGAAATTTGGGCTCTTTTAGCATCATTAACACTAGCACTGAAGCATCTTTTATGCTCATTTCTAGTCTTTCAGGATTTATTCTGGGTTTTATTTTGTTTATTTGATGAAAATGAACAACAATACACACCATGGAAACATTTTTGTTTGATTTGTGTCGAGTGAGATTTTCACCTAGAACCCAAAGGGGGGGGTATTGGCACTTTTCATGGAAAAATGTGAAAAATTAAAATTTCTAAAAATGAAATAAATGCCTTCTATACACCTCAAACATTCACTCTAAAACAGAAGATTGTTGTTTTTCGCAATATTTTTAGAAATTTGGCCTCTTTTAGTAACATTAACACTAGCGCTGAAGCATCTTTTCTGCTCATTTCTTGTCTTTCAGGATTTATTCTGGGTTTTATTTTGTTTATTTGATGAAAATGAACAACAATACACACCATGGAAACATTTTTGTTTGATTTGTGTCGAGTGAGATTTTCACCTAGAACCCAAAGGGGGGGGTATTGGCACTTTTCATGGAAAAATGTGAAAAATTAAAATTTCTAAAAATGAAATAAATGCCTTCTATACACCTCAAACATTCACTCTAAAACAGAAGATTGTTGTTTTTCGCAATATTTGTAGAAATTTTGGCTCTTTTAGTAACATTAACACTAGCGCTGAAGCATCTTTTCTGCTCATTTCTTGTCTTTCAGGATTTATTCTGGGTTTTATTTTGTTTATTTGATGAAAATGAACAACAATACACACCATGGAAACATTTTTGTTTGATTTGTGTCGAGTGAGATTTTCACCTAGAACACAAAGGGGGGGGTATTGGCACTTTTCATGGAAAAATGTGAAAAATTAAAATTTCTAAAAATGAAATAAATGCCTTCTATACACCCCAAACATTCACTCTAAAACAGAAGATTGTTGTTTTTCGCAATATTTTTAGAAAGTTGGGCTCTTTAAGTAACATTAACACCAGCGCTGAAGCATCTTTTATGCTCATTTCTTGTCTTTCAGGATTTATTCTGGGTTTCACTTTGTTTATTTGATGAAAATGAACAACAATACACACCTGGCACTTTTCATGGAAAAATGTGAAAAATTAAAATTTCTAAAAATGAAATAAATGCCTTCTATACACCTCAAACATTCACTCTAAAACAGAAGATTGTTGTTTTTCGCAATATTTTTAGAAATTTGGGCTGTTTTATTAACATTAACACAAGCGCTGAATCATCTTTTATGCTCATTTCTTGTCTTTCAGGATTTATTCTGGGTTTTATTTTGTTTATTTGATGAAAATGAACATCAATACACACCATGGAAACATTTTTGTTTGATTTGTTTCGAGTGAGATTTTCACCTAGAACCCAAGGTATTGGAACTTTACATGGAAAAATGTGAAAAATTAAAATTTCTAAAAATGAAATAAATGCCTTCTATACACCTCAAACATTCACTCTAAAAAAGAAGATTGTTGTTTTTCGCAATATTTTTAGAAATTTGGGCTCTTTTAGTAACATTAACACTAGCGCTGAAGCATCTTTTATGCTCATTTCTTGTCTTTCAGGATTTATTCTGGGTTTTATTTTGTTTATTTGATGAAAATGAACAACAATACACACCATGGAAACATTTTTGTTTGATTTGTGTCGAGTGAGATTTTCACCTAGAACCCAAAGGGGGGGGTATTGGCACTTTTCATGGAAAAATGTGAAAAATTAAAATTTCTAAAAATGAAATAAATGCCTTCTACACACCTCAAACATTCACTCTAAAACAGAAGATTGTTGTTTTTCGCAATATTTTTAGAAATTTGGGCTCTTTTAGCATCATTAACACTAGCGCTGAAGCATCTTTTATGCTCATTTCTTGTCTTTCAGGATTTATTCTGGGTTTTATTTTGTTTATTTGATGAAAATGTACATCAATACACACCATGGAAACATTTTTGTTTGATTTGTTTCGAGTGAGATTTTCACCTAGAACCCAAAGGGGGGGGTATTGGCACTTTTCATGGAAAAATGTGAAAAATTAAAATTTCTAAAAATGAAATAAATGCCTTCTATACACCTCAAACATTCACTCTAAAACAGAAGATTGTTGTTTTTCGCAATATTTTTAGAAATTTGGCCTCTTTTAGTAACATTAACACTAGCGCTGAAGCATCTTTTCTGCTCATTTCTTGTCTTTCAGGATTTATTCTGGGTTTTATTTTGTTTATTTGATGAAAATGAACAACAATACACACCATGGAAACATTTTTGTTTGATTTGTGTGGAGTGAGATTTTCACCTAGAACCCAAAGGGGGGGGTATTGGCACTTTTCATGGAAAAATGTGAAAAATTAAAATTTCTAAAAATGAAATAAATGCCTTCTATACACCCCAAACATTCACTCTAAAACAGAAGATTGTTGTTTTTCGCAATATTTTTAGAAATTTGGCCTCTTTTAGTAACATTAACGCTAGCGCTGAAGCATCTTTTCTGCTCATTTCTTGTCTTTCAGGATTTATTCTGGGTTTTATTTTGTTTATTTGATGAAAATGAGCAACAATACACACCATGGAAACATTTTTGTTTGATTTGTGTCGAGTGAGATTTTCACCTAGAACCCAAAGGGGGGGGTATTGGCACTTTTCATGGAAAAATGTGAAAAATTAAAATTTCTAAAAATGAAATAAATGCCTTCTATACAACCCAAACATTCACTCTTAAACAGAAGATTGTTGTTTTTCGCAATATTTTTAGAAATTTTGGCTCTTTTAGTAACATAAACCTTTGCGCTGAAGCATCTTTTATGCTCATTTCTTGTCTTTCAGGATTTATTCTGGGTTTTATTTTGTTTATTTGATGAAAATGTACATCAATACACACCATGGAAACATTTTTGTTTGATTTGTTTCGAGTGAGATTTTCACCTAGAACCCAAGGTATTGGAACTTTACATGGAAAAATGTGAAAAATTAAAATTTCTAAAAATGAAATAAATGCCTTCTATACACCTCAAACATTCATTCTAAAAAAGAAGATTGTTGTTTTTCGCAATATTTTTAGAAATTTGGGCTCTTTTAGTAACATTAACACTAGCGCTGAAGCATCTTTAATGCTCATTTCTTGTCTTTCAGGATTTATTCTGGGTTTTATTTTGTTTATTTGATGAAAATGAACAACAATACACACCATGGAAACATTTTTGTTTGATTTGTGTCGAGTGAGATTTTCACCTAGAACCCAAAGGGGGGGGTATTGGCACTTTTCATGGAAAAATGTGAAAAATTAAAATTTCTAAAAATGAAATAAATGCCTTCTACACACCTCAAACATTCACTCTAAAACAGAAGATTGTTGTTTTTCGCAATATTTTTAGAAATTTGGGCTCTTTTAGCATCATTAACACTAGCGCTGAAGCATCTTTTATGCTCATTTCTAGTCTTTCAGGATTTATTCTGGGTTTTATTTTGTTTTTTTTGATGAAAATGAACAACAATACACACCATGGAAACATTTTTGTTTGATTTGTGTCGAGTGAGATTTTCACCTAGAACCCAAAGGGGGGGGTATTGGCACTTTTCATGGAAAAATGTGAAAAATTAAAATTTCTAAAAATGAAATAAATGCCTTCTATACACCTCAAACATTCACTCTAAAACAGAAGATTGTTGTTTTTCGCAATATTTTTAGAAATTTGGCCTCTTTTAGTAACATTAACACTAGCGCTGAAGCATCTTTTCTGCTCATTTCTTGTCTTTCAGGATTTATTCTGGGTTTTATTTTGTTTATTTGATGAAAATGAACAACAATACACACCATGGAAACATTTTTGTTTGATTTGTGTCGAGTGAGATTTTCACCTAGAACCCAAAGGGGGGGGTATTGGCACTTTTCATGGAAAAATGTGAAAAATTAAAATTTCTAAAAATGAAATAAATGCCTTCTATACACCCCAAACATTCACTCTAAAACAGAAGATTGTTGCTTTTCGCAATATTTTTAGAAATTTGGCCTCTTTTAGTAACATTAACACTAGCGCTGAAGCATCTTTTCTGCTCATTTCTTGTCTTTCAGGATTTATTCTGGGTTTTATTTTGTTTATTTGATGAAAATGAACAACAATACACACCATGGAAACATTTTTGTTTGATTTGTGTCGAGTGAGAATTTCACCTAGAACCCAAAGGGGGGGGTATTGGCACTTTTCATGGAAAAATGTGAAAAATTAAAATTTCTAAAAATGAAATAAATGCCTTCTATACACCCCAAACATTCACTCTAAAACAGAAGATTGTTGTTTTTCGCAATATTTGTAGAAATTTTGGCTCTTTTAGTAACATTAACACTAGCGCTGAAGCATCTTTTATGCTCATTTCTTGTCTTTCAGGATTTATTCTGGGTTTTATTTTGTTTATTTGATGAAAATGAACAACAATACACACCATGGAAACATTTTTGTTTGATTTGTGTCGATTGAGATTTTCACCTAGAACCCAAAGGGGGGGTATTGGAACTTTTCATGGAAAAATGTGAAAAATTAAAATTTCCAAAATTGAAATAAATGCATTCTATACACCTCAAACATTCACTCTAAAAAAGAAGATTGTTGTTTTTCGCAATATTTTTAGAAAGTTGGGCTCTTTTAGTAACATTAACACTAGCGCTGAAGCATCTTTTATGCTCATTTCTTGTCTTTCAGGATTTATTCTCGGTTTTATTTTGTTTATTTGATGAAAATGAACATCAATACACACCATGGAAACATTTTTGTTTGATTTGTTTCGAGTGAGATTTTCACCTAGAACCCAAAGGGGGGGGGTATTGACACTTTTCATGGAAAAATGCGAAAAATTAAAATTTCTAAAAATGAAATAAATGCCTTCTATACACCTCAAACATTCACTCTAAAACAGAAGATTGTTGTTTTTCGCAATATTTTTAGAAATTTGGGCTCTTTAAGTAGCATTGACACTAGCGCTTAAGCATCTTTTATGCTCATTTCTTGTCTTTCAGGATTTATTCTGGGTTTTATTTTGTTTATTTGATGAAAATGAACAACAATACACACCATGGAAACATTTTTTTTTATTTGGGTCGAGTGAGATTTTCACCTAAAACCCAAAGGGGGGGGTATTGGCACTTTTCATGGAAAAATGTGAAAAATTAAAATTTCTAAAAATGAAATAAATGCCTTCTATACACCTCAAACATTCACTCTAAAACAGAAGATTGTTGTTTTTCGCAATATTTTTAGAAATTTGGGTTCTTTTAGTAACATTAACACTAGCGCTGAAGCATCTTTTATGCTCATTTCTAGTCTTTCAGGATTTATTCTGGGTTTTATTTTGTTTATTTGATAAAAATGAACAACAATACACACCATGGAAACATTTTTGTTTGATTTGTGTCGAGTGAGATATTCACCTGGAAACCCAAAGGGGGGTATTGGCCCTTTAATGGAAAAATGTTAAAAATTAAAATTTCTAAAAATGAAATAAATGCCTTCTATACACCTCAAACATTCACTCTAAAACAGAAGATTGTTGTTTTTCGCAATATTTTTAGAAATTTGGCCTCTTTTAGTAACATTAACACAAGCGCTGAAGCATCTTTTCTGCTCATTTCTTGTCTTTCAGGATTTATTCTGGGTTTTATTTTGTTTATTTGATGAAAATGAACAACAATACACACCATGGAAACATTTTTGTTTGATTTGTGTCGAGTGAGATTTTCACCTAGAACCCAAAGGGGAGGGTATTGGCACTTTTCATGGAAAAATGTGAAAAATTAAAATTTCTAAAAATGAAATAAATGCCTTCTATACACCCCAAATATTCACTCTAAAACAGAAGATTGTTGTTTTTCGCAATATTTTTAGAAATTTGGCCTCTTTTAGTAACATTAACACTAGCGCTGAAGCATCTTTTCTGCTCATTTCTTGTCTTTCAGGATTTATTCTGGGTTTTATTTTGTTTATTTGATGAAAATGAACAACAATACACACCATGGAAACATTTTTGTTTGATTTGTGTCGAGTGAGATTTTCACCTAGAACCCAAAGGGGGGGTATTGGAACTTTTCATGGAAAAATGTGAAAAATTAAAATTTCTAAAAATGAAATAAATGCCTTCTATACACACCAAACATTCACTCTAAAACAGAAGATTGTTGTTTTTCGCAATATTTTTAGAAATTTGGGCTCTTTTAGCATCATTAACACTAGCGCTGAATCATCTTTTATGCTCATTTCTTGTCTTTCAGGATTTATTCTCGGTTTTATTTTGTTTATTTGATGAAAATGAACATCAATACACACCATGGAAACATTTTTGTTTGATTTGTTTCGAGTGAGATTTTCACCTAGAACCCAAAGGGGGGGGGTATTGACACTTTTCATGGAAAAATGCGAAAAATTAAAATTTCTAAAAATGAAATAAATGCCTTCTATACACCTCAAACATTCACTCTAAAACAGAAGATTGTTGTTTTTCGCAATATTTTTAGAAATTTGGGCTCTTTAAGTAGCATTGACACTAGCGCTTAAGCATCTTTTATGCTCATTTCTTGTCTTTCAGGATTTATTCTGGGTTTTATTTTGTTTATTTGATGAAAATGAACAACAATACACACCATGGAAACATTTTTTTTTATTTGGGTCGAGTGAGATTTTCACCTAAAACCCAAAGGGGGGGGTATTGGCACTTTTCATGGAAAAATGTGAAAAATTAAAATTTCTAAAAATGAAATAAATGCCTTCTATACACCTCAAACATTCACTCTAAAACAGAAGATTGTTGTTTTTCGCAATATTTTTAGAAATTTGGGTTCTTTTAGTAACATTAACACTAGCGCTGAAGCATCTTTTATGCTCATTTCTAGTCTTTCAGGATTTATTCTGGGTTTTATTTTGTTTATTTGATAAAAATGAACAACAATACACACCATGGAAACATTTTTGTTTGATTTGTGTCGAGTGAGATATTCACCTGGAAACCCAAAGGGGGGTATTGGCCCTTTAATGGAAAAATGTTAAAAATTAAAATTTCTAAAAATGAAATAAATGCCTTCTATACACCTCAAACATTCACTCTAAAACAGAAGATTGTTGTTTTTCGCAATATTTTTAGAAATTTGGCCTCTTTTAGTAACATTAACACAAGCGCTGAAGCATCTTTTCTGCTCATTTCTTGTCTTTCAGGATTTATTCTGGGTTTTATTTTGTTTATTTGATGAAAATGAACAACAATACACACCATGGAAACATTTTTGTTTGATTTGTGTCGAGTGAGATTTTCACCTAGAACCCAAAGGGGAGGGTATTGGCACTTTTCATGGAAAAATGTGAAAAATTAAAATTTCTAAAAATGAAATAAATGCCTTCTATACACCCCAAATATTCACTCTAAAACAGAAGATTGTTGTTTTTCGCAATATTTTTAGAAATTTGGCCTCTTTTAGTAACATTAACACTAGCGCTGAAGCATCTTTTCTGCTCATTTCTTGTCTTTCAGGATTTATTCTGGGTTTTATTTTGTTTATTTGATGAAAATGAACAACAATACACACCATGGAAACATTTTTGTTTGATTTGTGTCGAGTGAGATTTTCACCTAGAACCCAAAGGGGGGGTATTGGAACTTTTCATGGAAAAATGTGAAAAATTAAAATTTCTAAAAATGAAATAAATGCCTTCTATACACACCAAACATTCACTCTAAAACAGAAGATTGTTGTTTTTCGCAATATTTTTAGAAATTTGGGCTCTTTTAGCATCATTAACACTAGCGCTGAAGCATCTTTTATGCTCATTTCTAGTCTTTCAGGATTTATTCTGGGTTTTATTTTGTTTTTTTTGATGAAAATGAACAACAATACACACCATGGAAACATTTTTGTTTGATTTGTGTCGAGTGAGATTTTCACCTAGAACCCAAAGGGGGGGGTATTGGCACTTTTCATGGAAAAATGTGAAAAATTAAAATTTCTAAAAATGAAATAAATGCCTTCTATACACACCAAACATTCACTCTAAAACAGAAGATTGTTGTTTTTCGCAATATTTTTAGAAATTTGGGCTCTTTTAGCATCATTAACACTAGCGCTGAATCATCTTTTATGCTCATTTCTTGTCTTTCAGGATTTATTCTCGGTTTTATTTTGTTTATTTGATGAAAATGAACATCAATACACACCATGGAAACATTTTTGTTTGATTTGTTTCGAGTGAGATTTTCACCTAGAACCCAAAGGGGGGGGGTATTGACACTTTTCATGGAAAAATGCGAAAAATTAAAATTTCTAAAAATGAAATAAATGCCTTCTATACACCTCAAACATTCACTCTAAAACAGAAGATTGTTGTTTTTCGCAATATTTTTAGAAATTTGGGCTCTTTAAGTAGCATTGACACTAGCGCTTAAGCATCTTTTATGCTCATTTCTTGTCTTTCAGGATTTATTCTGGGTTTTATTTTGTTTATTTGATGAAAATGAACAACAATACACACCATGGAAACATTTTTTTTTATTTGGGTCGAGTGAGATTTTCACCTAAAACCCAAAGGGGGGGGTATTGGCACTTTTCATGGAAAAATGTGAAAAATTAAAATTTCTAAAAATGAAATAAATGCCTTCTATACACCTCAAACATTCACTCTAAAACAGAAGATTGTTGTTTTTCGCAATATTTTTAGAAATTTGGGTTCTTTTAGTAACATTAACACTAGCGCTGAAGCATCTTTTATGCTCATTTCTAGTCTTTCAGGATTTATTCTGGGTTTTATTTTGTTTATTTGATAAAAATGAACAACAATACACACCATGGAAACATTTTTGTTTGATTTGTGTCGAGTGAGATATTCACCTGGAAACCCAAAGGGGGGTATTGGCCCTTTAATGGAAAAATGTTAAAAATTAAAATTTCTAAAAATGAAATAAATGCCTTCTATACACCTCAAACATTCACTCTAAAACAGAAGATTGTTGTTTTTCGCAATATTTTTAGAAATTTGGCCTCTTTTAGTAACATTAACACAAGCGCTGAAGCATCTTTTCTGCTCATTTCTTGTCTTTCAGGATTTATTCTGGGTTTTATTTTGTTTATTTGATGAAAATGAACAACAATACACACCATGGAAACATTTTTGTTTGATTTGTGTCGAGTGAGATTTTCACCTAGAACCCAAAGGGGAGGGTATTGGCACTTTTCATGGAAAAATGTGAAAAATTAAAATTTCTAAAAATGAAATAAATGCCTTCTATACACCCCAAATATTCACTCTAAAACAGAAGATTGTTGTTTTTCGCAATATTTTTAGAAATTTGGCCTCTTTTAGTAACATTAACACTAGCGCTGAAGCATCTTTTCTGCTCATTTCTTGTCTTTCAGGATTTATTCTGGGTTTTATTTTGTTTATTTGATGAAAATGAACAACAATACACACCATGGAAACATTTTTGTTTGATTTGTGTCGAGTGAGATTTTCACCTAGAACCCAAAGGGGGGGTATTGGAACTTTTCATGGAAAAATGTGAAAAATTAAAATTTCTAAAAATGAAATAAATGCCTTCTATACACACCAAACATTCACTCTAAAACAGAAGATTGTTGTTTTTCGCAATATTTTTAGAAATTTGGGCTCTTTTAGCATCATTAACACTAGCGCTGAAGCATCTTTTATGCTCATTTCTAGTCTTTCAGGATTTATTCTGGGTTTTATTTTGTTTTTTTTGATGAAAATGAACAACAATACACACCATGGAAACATTTTTGTTTGATTTGTGTCGAGTGAGATTTTCACCTAGAACCCAAAGGGGGGGGTATTGGCACTTTTCATGGAAAAATGTGAAAAATTAAAATTTCTAAAAATGAAATAAATGCCTTCTATACACCTCAAACATTCACTCTAAAACAGAAGATTGTTGTTTTTCGCAATATTTTTAGAAATTTGGCCTCTTTTAGTAACATTAACACTAGCGCTGAAGCATCTTTTCTGCTCATTTCTTGTCTTTCAGGATTTATTCTGGGTTTTATTTTGTTTATTTGATGAAAATGAACAACAATACACACCATGGAAACATTTTTGTTTGATTTGTGTCGAGTGAGATTTTCACCTAGAACCCAAAGGGGGGGGTATTGGCACTTTTCATGGAAAAATGTGAAAAATTAAAATTTCTAAAAATGAAATAAATGCCTTCTATACACCCCAAACATTCACTCTAAAACAGAAGATTGTTGTTTTTCGCAATATTTTTAGAAATTTGGCCTCTTTTAGTAACATTAACACTAGCGCTGAAGCATCTTTTCTGCTCATTTCTTGTCTTTCAGGATTTATTCTGGGTTTTATTTTGTTTATTTGATGAAAATGAACAACAATACACACCATGGAAACATTTTTGTTTGATTTGTGTCGAGTGAGAATTTCACCTAGAACCCAAAGGGGGGGGTATTGGCACTTTTCATGGAAAAATGTGAAAAATTAAAATTTCTAAAAATGAAATAAATGCCTTCTATACACCCCAAACATTCACTCTAAAACAGAAGATTGTTGTTTTTCGCAATATTTGTAGAAATTTTGGCTCTTTTAGTAACATTAACACTAGCGCTGAAGCATCTTTTATGCTCATTTCTTGTCTTTCAGGATTTATTCTGGGTTTTATTTTGTTTATTTGATGAAAATGAACAACAATACACACCATGGAAACATTTTTGTTTGATTTGTGTCGATTGAGATTTTCACCTAGAACCCAAAGGGGGGGTATTGGAACTTTTCATGGAAAAATGTGAAAAATTAAAATTTCCAAAATTGAAATAAATGCATTCTATACACCTCAAACATTCACTCTAAAAAAGAAGATTGTTGTTTTTCGCAATATTTTTAGAAAGTTGGGCTCTTTTAGTAACATTAACACTAGCGCTGAAGCATCTTTTATGCTCATTTCTTGTCTTTCAGGATTTATTCTGGGTTTCACTTTGTTTATTTGATGAAAATGAACAACAATACACACCTGGCACTTTTCATGGAAAAATGTGAAAAATTAAAATTTCTAAAAATGAAATAAATGCCTTCTATACACCTCAAACATTCACTCTAAAACAGAAGATTGTTGTTTTTCGCAATATTTTTAGAAATTTGGGCTGTTTTATTAACATTAACACAAGCGCTGAATCATCTTTTATGCTCATTTCTTGTCTTTCAGGATTTATTCTGGGTTTTATTTTGTTTATTTGATGAAAATGAACATCAATACACACCATGGAAACATTTTTGTTTGATTTGTTTCGAGTGAGATTTTCACCTAGAACCCAAAGGGGGGGGTTTTGACACTTTTCATGGAAAAATGCGAAAAATTAAAATTTCTAAAAATGAAATAAATGCCTTCTATACACCTCAAACATTCACTCTAAAACAGAAGATTGTTGTTTTTCGCAATATTTTTAGAAATTTGGGCTCTTTTAGTAGCATTGACACTAGCGCTTAAGCATCTTTTATGCTCATTTCTTGTCTTTCAGGATTTATTCTGGGTTTTATTTTGTTTATTTGATGAAAATGAACAACAATACACACCATGGAAACATTTTTTTTTATTTGGGTCGAGTGAGATTTTCCCCTAAAACCCAAAGGGGGGGGTATTGGCACTTTTCATGGAAAAATGTGAAAAATTAAAATTTCTAAAAATGAAATAAATGCCTTCTATACACCTCAAACATTCACTCTAAAACAGAAGATTGTGGTTTTTCGCAATATTTTTAGAAATTTGGGTTCTTTTAGTAACATTAACACTAGCGCTGAAGCATCTTTTCTGCTCATTTCTTGTCTTTCAGGATTTATTCTGGGTTTTATTTTGTTTATTTGATGAAAATGAACAACAATACACACCATGGAAACATTTTTGTTTGATTTGTGTCGAGTGAGATTTTCACCTAGAACCCAAAGGGGGGGGTATTGGCACTTTTCATGGAAAAATGTGAAAAATTAAAATTTCTAAAAATGAAATAAATGCCTTCTATACACCTCAAACATTCACTCTAAAACAGAAGATTGTTGTTTTTCGCAATATTTTTAGAAATTTGGCCTCTTTTAGTAACATTAACACTAGCGCTGAAGCATCTTTTCTGCTCATTTCTTGTCTTTCAGGATTTATTCTGGGTTTTATTTTGTTTATTTGATGAAAATGAACAACAATACACACCATGGAAACATTTTTGTTTGATTTGTGTCGAGTGAGATTTTCACCTAGAACCCAAAGGGGGGGGTATTGGCACTTTTCATGGAAAAATGTGAAAAATTAAAATTTCTAAAAATGAAATAAATGCCTTCTATACACCCCAAACATTCACTCTAAAACAGAAGATTGTTGTTTTTCGCAATATTTTTAGAAATTTGGCCTCTTTTAGTAACATTAACACTAGCGCTGAAGCATCTTTTCTGCTCATTTCTTGTCTTTCAGGATTTATTCTGGGTTTTATTTTGTTTATTTGATGAAAATGAACAACAATACACACCATGGAAACATTTTTGTTTGATTTGTGTCGAGTGAGAATTTCACCTAGAACCCAAAGGGGGGGGTATTGGCACTTTTCATGGAAAAATGTGAAAAATTAAAATTTCTAAAAATGAAATAAATGCCTTCTATACACCCCAAACATTCACTCTAAAACAGAAGATTGTTGTTTTTCGCAATATTTGTAGAAATTTTGGCTCTTTTAGTAACATTAACACTAGCGCTGAAGCATCTTTTATGCTCATTTCTTGTCTTTCAGGATTTATTCTGGGTTTTATTTTGTTTATTTGATGAAAATGAACAACAATACACACCATGGAAACATTTTTGTTTGATTTGTGTCGATTGAGATTTTCACCTAGAACCCAAAGGGGGGGTATTGGAACTTTTCATGGAAAAATGTGAAAAATTAAAATTTCCAAAATTGAAATAAATGCATTCTATACACCTCAAACATTCACTCTAAAAAAGAAGATTGTTGTTTTTCGCAATATTTTTAGAAAGTTGGGCTCTTTTAGTAACATTAACACTAGCGCTGAAGCATCTTTTATGCTCATTTCTTGTCTTTCAGGATTTATTCTGGGTTTCACTTTGTTTATTTGATGAAAATGAACAACAATACACACCTGGCACTTTTCATGGAAAAATGTGAAAAATTAAAATTTCTAAAAATGAAATAAATGCCTTCTATACACCTCAAACATTCACTCTAAAACAGAAGATTGTTGTTTTTCGCAATATTTTTAGAAATTTGGGCTCTTTTAGTAGCATTGACACTAGCGCTTAAGCATCTTTTATGCTCATTTCTTGTCTTTCAGGATTTATTCTGGGTTTTATTTTGTTTATTTGATGAAAATGAACAACAATACACACCATGGAAACATTTTTTTTTATTTGGGTCGAGTGAGATTTTCCCCTAAAACCCAAAGGGGGGGGTATTGGCACTTTTCATGGAAAAATGTGAAAAATTAAAATTTCTAAAAATGAAATAAATGCCTTCTATACACCTCAAACATTCACTCTAAAACAGAAGATTGTTGTTTTTCGCAATATTTTTAGAAATTTGGGTTCTTTTAGTAACATTAACACTAGCGCTGAAGCATCTTTTATGCTCATTTCTAGTCTTTCAGGATTTATTCTGGGTTTTATTTTGTTTATTTGATGAAAATGAACAACAATACACACCATGGAAACATTTTTGTTTGATTTGTGTCGAGTGAGATATTCACCTGGAAACCCAAAGGGGGGTATTGGCCCTTTAATGGAAAAATGTTAAAAATTAAAATTTCTAAAAATGAAATAAATGCCTTCTATACACCTCAAACATTCACTCTAAAACAGAAGATTGTTGTTTTTCGCAATATTTTTAGAAATTTGGCCTCTTTTAGTAACATTAACACAAGCGCTGAAGCATCTTTTCTGCTCATTTCTTGTCTTTCAGGATTTATTCTGGGTTTTATTTTGTTTATTTGATGAAAATGAACAACAATACACACCATGGAAACATTTTTGTTTGATTTGTGTCGAGTGAGATTTTCACCTAGAACCCAAAGGGGGGGGTATTGGCACTTTTCATGGAAAAATGTGAAAAATTAAAATTTCTAAAAATGAAATAAATGCCTTCTATACACCCCAAATATTCACTCTAAAACAGAAGATTGTTGTTTTTCGCAATATTTTTAGAAATTTGGCCTCTTTTAGTAACATTAACACTAGCGCTGAAGCATCTTTTCTGCTCATTTCTTGTCTTTCAGGATTTATTCTGGGTTTTATTTTGTTTATTTGATGAAAATGAACAACAATACACACCATGGAAACATTTTTGTTTGATTTGTGTCGAGTGAGATTTTCACCTAGAGCCCAAAGGGGGGGTATTGGAACTTTTCATGGAAAAATGTGAAAAATTAAAATTTCTAAAAATGAAATAAATGCATTCTATACACCTCAAACATTCACTCTAAAAAAGAAGATTGTTGTTTTTCGCAATATTTTTAGAAAGTTGGGCTCTTTTAGTAACATTAACACTAGCGCTGAAGCATCTTTTATGCTCATTTCTTGTCTTTCAGGATTTATTCTGGGTTTCACTTTGTTTATTTGATGAAAATGAACAACAATACACACCTGGCACTTTTCATGGAAAAATGTGAAAAATTAAAATTTCTAAAAATGAAATAAATGCCTTCTATACACCTCAAACATTCACTCTAAAACAGAAGATTGTTGTTTTTCGCAATATTTTTAGAAATTTGGGCTGTTTTATTAACATTAACACTAGCGCTGAAGCATCTTTTATGCTCATTTCTTGTCTTTCAGGATTTATTCTGGGTTTTATTTTGTTTATTTGATTAAAATGAACAACAATACACACCATGGAAAAATTTTTGTTTGATTTGTGTCGATTGAGATTTTCACCTAGAACCCAAAGGGGGGGGTATTGGCACTTTTCATGGAAAAATGTGAAAAATTAAAATTTCTAAAAATGAAATAAATGCCTTCTATACACCTCAAACATTCACTCTAAAACAGAAGATTGTTGTTTTTCGCAATATTTTTAGAAATTTGGCCTCTTTTAGTAACATTAACACAAGCGCTGAAGCATCTTTTATGCTCATTTCTTGTCTTTCAGGATTTATTCTGGGTTTTATTTTGTTTATTTGATGAAAATGAACAACAATACACACCATGGAAACATTTTTGTTTGATTTGTGTCGAGTGAGATTTTCACCTAGAACCCAAAGGGGGGGTATTGGAACTTTTCATGGAAAAATGTGAAAAATTAAAATTTCTAAAAATGAAATAAATGCCTTCTATACACCCCAAATATTCACTCTAAAACAGAAGATTGTTGTTTTTCGCAATATTTTTAGAAATTTGGCCTCTTTTAGTAACATTAACACTAGCGCTGAAGCATCTTTTATGCTCATTTCTTGTCTTTCAGGATTTATTCTGGGTTTTATTTTGTTTATTTGATGAAAATGAACAACAATACACACCATGGAAACATTTTTGTTCGATTTGGGTCGAGTGAGATTTTCACCTAGAACCCAAAGGGGGGGGTATTGGCACTTTTCATGGAAAAATGTGAAAAATTAAAATTTCTAAAAATGAAATATAAATGCCTTCTATACACCCCAAACATTCACTCTAAAACAGAAGATTGTTGTTTTTCGCAATATTTTTAGAAATTTTGGCTCTTTTAGTAACATTAACACTAGCGCTGAAGCATCTTTTATGCTCATTTCTTGTCTTTCAGGATTTATTCTGTGTTTTATTTTGTTTATTTGATGAAAATGAACAACAATACACACCATGGAAACATTTTTGTTTGATTTGTGTCGATTGAGATTTTCACCTAGAACCCAAAGGGGGGGGTATTGGAACTTTTCATGGAAAAATGTGAAAAATTAAAATTTCTAAAAATGAAATAAATGCCTTCTATACACCCCAAACATTCACTCTAAAACAGAAGATTGTTGTTTTTCGCAATATTTTTAGAAATTTTGGCTCTTTTAGTAACATTAACACTAGCGCTGAAGCATCTTTTATGCTCATTTCTTGTCTTTCAGGATTTATTCTGGGTTTCATTTTGTTTATTTGATGAAAATGAACAACAATACACACCATGGAAACATTTTTGTTTGATTTGTGTCGAGTGAGATTTTCACCTAGAACCCAAAGGGGGGGGTATTGGCACTTTTCATGGAAAAATGTGAAAAATTAAAATTTCTAAAAATGAAATAAATGCCTTCTATACACCCCAAATATTCACTCTAAAACAGAAGATTGTTGTTTTTCGCAATATTTTTAGAAATTTGGCCTCTTTTAGTAACATTAACACTAGCGCTGAAGCATCTTTTCTGCTCATTTCTTGTCTTTCAGGATTTATTCTGGGTTTTATTTTGTTTATTTGATGAAAATGAACAACAATACACACCATGGAAACATTTTTGTTTGATTTGTTTCGAGTGAGATTTTCACCTAGAACCCAAAGGGGGGGGGGTATTGGCACTTTTCATGGAAAAATGTGAAAAATTAAAATTTCTAAAAATGAAATAAATGCCTTCTATACACCTCAAACATTCACTCTAAAACAGAAGATTGTTGTTTTTCGCAATATTTTTAGAAATTTGGGTTCTTTTAGTAACATAAACACTAGCGCTGAAGCATCTTTTAAGCTCATTTCTAGTCTTTCAGGATTTATTCTGGGTTTTATTTTGTTTATTTGATGAAAATGAACAACAATACACACCATGGAAACATTTTTGTTTGATTTGGGTCGAGTGAGATTTTCACCTAGAACCCAAATGGGGGGGTATTGGCACTTTTCATGGAAAAATGTGAAAAATTAAAATTTCTAAAAATGAAATAAATGCCTTCTATACACCCCAAACATTCACTCTAAAACAGAAGATTGTTGTTTTTCGCAATATTTTTAGAAATTTCGCCTCTTTTAGTAACATTAACACTAACGCTGAAGCATCTTTTCCGCTCATTTCTTGTCTTTCAGGATTTATTCTGGGTTTTATTTTGTTTATTTGATGAAAATGAACAACAATACACACCATGGAAACATTTTTGTTTGATTTGTGTCGAGTGAGATTTTCACCTAGAACCCAAAGGGGGGGGGGTATTGGCACTTTTCATGGAAAAATGTGAAAAATTAAAATTTAAAAAATGAAATAAATGCCTTCTATACACCTCAAACATTCACTCTAAAACAGAAGATTGTTGTTTTTCGCAATATATTTAGAAATTTGGGCTCTTTTAGTAACATTAACACAAACCTGAAGCATCTTTTATGCTCATTTCTTGTCTTTCAGGATTTATTCTGGGTTTTATTTTGTTTATTTGATGAAAATGAAATACAATACACACCATGGAAACATTTTTGTTTGATTTGTGTCGAGTGAGATTTTCACCTAGAACCCAAAGGGGGGGGTATTGGCACTTTTCATGGAAAAATGTGAAAAATTAAAATTTTTAAAAATGAAATAAATGCCTTCTATACACCTCAAACATTCACTCTAAAACAGAAGATTGTTGTTTTTCGCAATATTTTTAGAAATTTGGGCTCCTTTAATAACATTAACACTATCGCTGAAGCATCTTTTAAGCTCATTTCATGTCTTTCAGGATTTATTCTGGGCTGTATTTTGTTTATTTGATGAAAATGAACAACAAAACACACCATGGAAACATTTTTGTTTGATTTGTGTCGAGTGAGATTTTCACCTAGAACCCAAAGGGGGTGGTTTTGGCACTTTTCATGGAAAAATGTTAAAAATTAAAATTTCTAAAAATGAAATAAATGCCTTCTATACACCCCAAACATTCACTCTAAAACAGAAGATTGTTGTTTTTCGCAATATTTTTAGAAATTTGGCCTCTTTTAGTAACATTAACCTTTGCGCTGAAGCATCTTTTATGCTCATTTCTTGTCTTTCAGGATTTATTCTGGGTTTTATTTTGTTTATTTGATGAAAATGAACAACAATACACACCATGGAAACATTTTTGTTTGATTTGTGTCCAGTGAGATTTTCACCTAGAACCCAAAGCGGGGGTTTTGGCACCTTTCATGGAAAAATGTGAAAAATTAAAATTTCTAAAAATGAAATAAATGCCTTCTATACACCTCAAACATTCACTCTAAAACAGAAGATTGTTGTTTTTCGCAATATTTTTAGAAATTTGGGCTGTTTTATTAACATTAACACTAGCGCTGAAGCATCTTTTATGCTCATTTCTTGTCTTTCAGGATTTATTCTGGGTTTTATTTTGTTTATTTGATGAAAATGAACAACAATTCACACCATGGAAACATTTTTGTTTGATTTGTGTCGAGTGAGATATTCACCTGGAAACCCAAAGGGGGGTATTGGCCCTTTAATGGAAAAATGTTAAAAATTAAAATTTCTAAAAATGAAATAAATGCCTTCTATACACCTCAAACATTCACTCTAAAACAGAAGATTGTTGTTTTTCGCAAAATTTTTAGAAATTTGGCCTCTTTTAGTAACATTAACACAAGCGCTGAAGCATCTTTTCTGCTCATTTCTTGTCTTTCAGGATTTATTCTGGGTTTTATTTTGTTTATTTGATGAAAATGAACAACAATACACACCATGGAAACATTTTTGTTTGATTTGTGTCGAGTGAGATTTTCACCTAGAACCCAAAGGGGGGGGTATTGGCACTTTTCATGGAAAAATGTGAAAAATTAAAATTTCTAAAAATGAAATAAATGCCTTCTATACACCCCAAATATTCACTCTAAAACAGAAGATTGTTGTTTTTCGCAATATTTTTAGAAATTTGGCCTCTTTTAGTAACATTAACACTAGCGCTGAAGCATCTTTTCTGCTCATTTCTTGTCTTTCAGGATTTATTCTGGGTTTTATTTTGTTTATTTGATGAAAATGAACAACAATACACACCATGGAAACATTTTTGTATGATTTGTGTCGAGTGAGATTTTCACCTAGAACCCAAAGGGGGGGGAATTGGCACTTTTCATGGAAAAATGTGAAAAATTAAAATTTCTAAAAATGAAATAAATGCCTTCTATACACCCCAAACATTCACTCTAAAACAGAAGATTGTTGTTTTTCGCAATATTTTTAGAAATTTTGGCTCTTTTAGTAACATTAACACTAGCGCTGAAGCATCTTTTATGCTCATTTCTTGTCTTTCAGGATTTATTCTGGGTTTTATTTTGTTTATTTGATGAAAATGAACAACAATACACACCATGGAAACATTTTTGTTTGATTTGTGTCGATTGAGATTTTCACCTAGAACCAAAAGGGGGGGGTATTGGAACTTTTCATGGAAAAATGTGAAAAATTAAAATTTCTAAAAATGAAATAAATGCCTTCAATACACCTCAAACATTCACTCTTAAAAAAGAAGATTGTTGTTTTTCGCAATATTTTTAGAAATTTGGGCTCTTTTAGTAACATTAACACTAGCGCTGAAGCATCTTTTATGCTCATTTCTTGTCTTTCAGGATTTATTCTGGGTTTTATTTTGTTTATTTGATGAAAATGAACAACAATACACACCATGGAAACATTTTTGTTTGAATTGTGTCGAGTGAAATTTTTACCTAGAACCCAAAGGGGGGGGTATTGGCACTTTTCATGGAAAAATGTGAAAAATTAAAATTTCTAAAAATGAAATAAATGCCTTCTATACACCTCAAACATTCACTCTAAAACAGAAGATTGTTGTTTTTCGCAATATTTTTAGAAATTTGGCCTCTTTTAGTAACATTAACACTAGCGCTGAAGCATCTTTTCTGCTCATTTCTTGTCTTTCAGGATTTATTCTGGGTTTTATTTTGTTTATTTGATGAAAATGAACAACAATACACACCATGGAAACATTTTTGTTTGATTTGTTTCGAGTGAGATTTTCACCTAGAACCCAAAGGGGGGGTATTGGCACTTTTCATGGAAAAATGTGAAAAATTAAAATTTCTAAAAATGAAATAAATGCCTTCTATACACCTCAAACATTCACTCTAAAACAGAAGATTGTTGTTTTTCGCAATATTTTTAGAAATTTGGCCTCTTTTAGTAACATTAACACTAGCGCTGAAGCATCTTTTCTGCTCATTTCTTGTCTTTCAGGATTTATTCTGGGTTTTATTTTGTTTATTTGATGAAAATGAACAACAATACACACCATGGAAACATTTTTGTTTGATTTGTTTCGAGTGAGATTTTCACCTAGAACCCAAAGGGGGGGGTATTGGCACTTTTCATGGAAAAATGTGAAAAATTAAAATTTCTAAAAATGAAATAAATGCCTTCTATACACCTCAAACATTCACTCTAAAACAGAAGATTGTTGTTTTTCGCAATATTTTTAGAAATTTGGGTTCTTTTAGTAACATTAACACTAGCGCTGAAGCATCTTTTATGCTCATTTCTAGTCTTTCAGGATTTATTCTGGGTTTTATTTTGTTTATTTG